>NW_027211756.1:0-112584 GCF_022749685.1 Semicossyphus pulcher
AATCAATTAAATGAAGATGAAATCAGTTAACGATGAAATCAGTTAAATGAAGAATGAAAATGAAATCAGTTAAATGAAGATGAAATCAGTTAACGATGAAATCAGTTAACGATGAAATCAGTTAAATGAAGATGAAATCAGTTAACGATGAAATCAGTTAACGATGAAATCAGTTAAATGAAGATGAAATCAGTTAACGATGAAATCAGTTAACGATGAAATCAGTTAACGATGAAATCAATTAAATGAAGATGAAATCAGTTAACGATGAAATCAGTTAAATGAAGATGAAATCAGTTAACGATGAAATCAGTTAAAGATGAAATCAGTTAACGATGAAATCAGTTAACGATGAAATCAGTTAACGATGAAATCAGTTAAATGAAGATGAAATCAGTTAACGATGAAATCAGTTAAATGAAGAATGAAAATGAAATCAGTTAAATGAAGATGAAATCAGTTAACGATGAAATCAGTTAACGATGAAATCAGTTAACGATGAAATCAGTTAACGATGAAATCAGTTAAATGAAGATGAAATCAGTTAACGATGAAATCAGTTAACAATGAAATCAGTTAAATGAAGATGAAATCAGTTAACGATGAAATCAGTTAACGATGAAATCAGTTAACGATGAAATCAGTTAACGATGAAATCAGTTAAATGAAGATGAAATCAGTTAACGATGAAATCAGTTAACGATGAAATCAGTTAAATGAAGATGAAATCAGTTAACGATGAAATCAGTTAACGATGAAATCAGTTAAATGAAGATGAAATCAGTTAACGATGAAATCAGTTAACGATGAAATCAGTTAACGATGAAATCAATTAAATGAAGATGAAATCAGTTAACGATGAAATCAGTTAAATGAAGATGAAATCAGTTAACGATGAAATCAGTTAAAGATGAAATCAGTTAACGATGAAATCAGTTAACGATGAAATCAGTTAACGATGAAATCAGTTAAATGAAGATGAAATCAGTTAACGATGAAATCAGTTAAATGAAGAATGAAAATGAAATCAGTTAAATGAAGATGAAATCAGTTAACGATGAAATCAGTTAACGATGAAATCAGTTAAATGAAGATGAAATCAGTTAACGATGAAATCAGTTAACAATGAAATCAGTTAAATGAAGATGAAATCAGTTAACGATGAAATCAGTTAACGATGAAATCAGTTAACGATGAAATCAGTTAACGATGAAATCAGTTAAATGAAGATGAAATCAGTTAACGATGAAATCAGTTAACGATGAAATCAGTTAACGATGAAATCAGTTAAATGAAGATGAAATCAGTTAACGATGAAATCAGTTAAATGAAGAATGAAGATGAAATCAGTTAACGATGAAATCAATTAACGATGAAATCAGTTAAATGAAGATGAAATCAGTTAACGATGAAATCAGTTAACGATGAAATCAGTTAAATGAAGAATGAAAATGAAATCAGTTAACGATGAAATCAATTAACGATGAAATCAGTTAACGATGAAATCAGTTAAATGAAGATGAAATCAGTTAACGATGAAATCAGTTAACGATGAAATCAGTTAAATGAAGATGAAATCAGTTAACGATGAAATCAGTTAACGATGAAATCAGTTAACGATGAAATCAGTTAAATGAAGATGAAATCAGTTAACGATGAAATCAGTTAACGATGAAATCAGTTAACGATGAAATCAATTAAATGAAGATGAAATCAGTTAACGATGAAATCAGTTAACGATGAAATCAGTTAACGATGAAATCAGTTAAATGAAGATGAAATCAGTTAACGATGAAATCAGTTAACGATGAAATCAGTTAACGATGAAATCAGTTAAATGAAGATGAAATCAGTTAAATGAAGATGAAATCAGTTAACGATGAAATCAGTTAAATGAAGAATGAAGATGAAATCAGTTAACGATGAAATCAATTAACGATGAAATCAGTTAACGATGAAATCAGTTAAATGAAGATGAAATCAGTTAACGATGAAATCAGTTAACGATGAAATCAGTTAAATGAAGAATGAAAATGAAATCAGTTAACGATGAAATCAATTAACGATGAAATCAGTTAACGATGAAATCAGTTAACGATGAAATCAGTTAAATGAAGATGAAATCAGTTAACGATGAAATCAGTTAACGATGAAATCAGTTAAATGAAGATGAAATCAGTTAACGATGAAATCAGTTAACGATGAAATCAGTTAACGATGAAATCAATTAAATGAAGATGAAATCAGTTAACGATGAAATCAGTTAAATGAAGAATGAAAATGAAATCAGTTAAATGAAGATGAAATCAGTTAACGATGAAATCAGTTAACGATGAAATCAGTTAAATGAAGATGAAATCAGTTAACGATGAAATCAGTTAACGATGAAATCAGTTAACGATGAAATCAATTAAATGAAGATGAAATCAGTTAACGATGAAATCAGTTAAATGAAGATGAAATCAGTTAACGATGAAATCAGTTAAAGATGAAATCAGTTAACGATGAAATCAGTTAACGATGAAATCAGTTAAATGAAGATGAAATCAGTTAACGATGAAATCAGTTAAATGAAGAATGAAAATGAAATCAGTTAAATGAAGATGAAATCAGTTAACGATGAAATCAGTTAACGATGAAATCAGTTAACGATGAAATCAGTTAAATGAAGATGAAATCAGTTAACGATGAAATCAGTTAACAATGAAATCAGTTAAATGAAGATGAAATCAGTTAACGATGAAATCAGTTAACGATGAAATCAGTTAACGATGAAATCAGTTAAATGAAGATGAAATCAGTTAAAGATGAAATCAGTTAACGATGAAATCAGTTAACGATGAAATCAGTTAAATGAAGATGAAATCAGTTAACGATGAAATCAGTTAACGATGAAATCAATTAACGATGAAATCAGTTAAATGAAGATGAAATCAGTTAACGATGAAATCAGTTAAATGAAGAATGAAAATGAAATCAGTTAAATGAAGATGAAATCAGTTAACGATGAAATCAGTTAACGATGAAATCAGTTAAATGAAGAATGAAGATGAAATCAGTTAACGATGAAATCAGTTAAATGAAGATGAAATCAGTTAACGATGAAATCAGTTAACGATGAAATCAGTTAACGATGAAATCAATTAAATGAAGATGAAATCAGTTAACGATGAAATCAGTTAAATGAAGATGAAATCAGTTAACGATGAAATCAGTTAAAGATGAAATCAGTTAACGATGAAATCAGTTAACGATGAAATCAGTTAACGATGAAATCAGTTAAATGAAGATGAAATCAGTTAACGATGAAATCAGTTAACGATGAAATCAGTTAAATGAAGATGAAATCAGTTAAAGATGAAATCAGTTAACGATGAAATCAGTTAACGATGAAATCAGTTAACGATGAAATCAATTAACGATGAAATCAGTTAAATGAAGATGAAATCAGTTAACGATGAAATCAGTTAAAGATGAAATCAGTTAAATGAAGAATGAAGATGAAATCAGTTAACGATGAAATCAGTTAAATGAAGATGAAATCAGTTAACGATGAAATCAGTTAACGATGAAATCAGTTAACGATGAAATCAGTTAAATGAAGATGAAATCAGTTAACGATGAAATCAGTTAAATGAAGAATGAAGATGAAATCAGTTAACGATGAAATCAATTAACGATGAAATCAGTTAACGATGAAATCAGTTAAATGAAGATGAAATCAGTTAACGATGAAATCAGTTAACGATGAAATCAGTTAAATGAAGAATGAAAATGAAATCAGTTAACGATGAAATCAATTAACGATGAAATCAGTTAACGATGAAATCAGTTAAATGAAGATGAAATCAGTTAACGATGAAATCAGTTAACGATGAAATCAGTTAAATGAAGATGAAATCAGTTAACGATGAAATCAGTTAACGATGAAATCAGTTAACGATGAAATCAGTTAAATGAAGATGAAATCAGTTAACGATGAAATCAGTTAACGATGAAATCAGTTAACGATGAAATCAATTAAATGAAGATGAAATCAGTTAACGATGAAATCAGTTAACGATGAAATCAGTTAAATGAAGATGAAATCAGTTAAATGAAGATGAAATCAGTTAACGATGAAATCAGTTAACGATGAAATCAGTTAACGATGAAATCAGTTAAATGAAGATGAAATCAGTTAAAGATGAAATCAGTTAACGATGAAATCAGTTAACGATGAAATCAGTTAAATGAAGATGAAATCAGTTAACGATGAAATCAGTTAACGATGAAATCAATTAACGATGAAATCAGTTAAATGAAGATGAAATCAGTTAACGATGAAATCAGTTAAAGATGAAATCAGTTAAATGAAGAATGAAGATGAAATCAGTTAACGATGAAATCAGTTAAATGAAGATGAAATCAGTTAACGATGAAATCAGTTAACGATGAAATCAGTTAACGATGAAATCAGTTAAATGAAGATGAAATCAGTTAACGATGAAATCAGTTAAATGAAGAATGAAGATGAAATCAGTTAACGATGAAATCAATTAACGATGAAATCAGTTAACGATGAAATCAGTTAAATGAAGATGAAATCAGTTAACGATGAAATCAGTTAACGATGAAATCAGTTAAATGAAGAATGAAAATGAAATCAGTTAACGATGAAATCAATTAACGATGAAATCAGTTAACGATGAAATCAGTTAAATGAAGATGAAATCAGTTAACGATGAAATCAGTTAACGATGAAATCAGTTAAATGAAGATGAAATCAGTTAACGATGAAATCAGTTAACGATGAAATCAGTTAACGATGAAATCAGTTAAATGAAGATGAAATCAGTTAACGATGAAATCAGTTAACGATGAAATCAGTTAACGATGAAATCAATTAAATGAAGATGAAATCAGTTAACGATGAAATCAGTTAAATGAAGAATGAAAATGAAATCAGTTAAATGAAGATGAAATCAGTTAACGATGAAATCAGTTAACGATGAAATCAGTTAAATGAAGATGAAATCAGTTAACGATGAAATCAGTTAACGATGAAATCAGTTAACGATGAAATCAATTAAATGAAGATGAAATCAGTTAACGATGAAATCAGTTAAATGAAGATGAAATCAGTTAACGATGAAATCAGTTAAAGATGAAATCAGTTAACGATGAAATCAGTTAACGATGAAATCAGTTAACGATGAAATCAGTTAAATGAAGATGAAATCAGTTAACGATGAAATCAGTTAAATGAAGAATGAAAATGAAATCAGTTAAATGAAGATGAAATCAGTTAACGATGAAATCAGTTAACGATGAAATCAGTTAACGATGAAATCAGTTAAATGAAGATGAAATCAGTTAACGATGAAATCAGTTAAATGAAGATGAAATCAGTTAACGATGAAATCAGTTAACGATGAAATCAGTTAACGATGAAATCAATTAAATGAAGATGAAATCAGTTAACGATGAAATCAATTAAATGAAGATGAAATCAGTTAACGATGAAATCAGTTAACAATGAAATCAGTTAAATGAAGATGAAATCAGTTAACGATGAAATCAGTTAACGATGAAATCAGTTAAAGATGAAATCAGTTAACGATGAAATCAGTTAACGATGAAATCAGTTAACGATGAAATCAGTTAAATGAAGATGAAATCAGTTAACGATGAAATCAATTAACGATGAAATCAGTTAAATGAAGATGAAATCAGTTAACGATGAAATCAGTTAACGATGAAATCAGTTAAATGAAGAATGAAAATGAAATCAGTTAACGATGAAATCAATTAACGATGAAATCAGTTAACGATGAAATCAGTTAAATGAAGATGAAATCAGTTAACGATGAAATCAGTTAACGATGAAATCAGTTAAATGAAGATGAAATCAGTTAACGATGAAATCAGTTAACGATGAAATCAATTAAATGAAGATGAAATCAGTTAACGATGAAATCAGTTAAATGAAGAATGAAAATGAAATCAGTTAAATGAAGATGAAATCAGTTAACGATGAAATCAGTTAACGATGAAATCAGTTAAATGAAGATGAAATCAGTTAACGATGAAATCAGTTAAAGATGAAATCAGTTAACGATGAAATCAGTTAACGATGAAATCAGTTAAATGAAGATGAAATCAGTTAACGATGAAATCAGTTAACGATGAAATCAGTTAACGATGAAATCAGTTAAATGAAGATGAAATCAGTTAACGATGAAATCAGTTAACGATGAAATCAGTTAAATGAAGATGAAATCAGTTAACGATGAAATCAGTTAACGATGAAATCAGTTAAATGAAGCTGAAATCAGTTAACGATGAAATCAGTTAACGATGAAATCAATTAAATGAAGATGAAATCAGTTAACGATGAAATCAGTTAACGATGAAATCAGTTAAATGAAGATGAAATCAGTTAAGGATGAAATCAGTTAACGATGAAATCAATTAAATGAAGATGAAATCAGTTAACGATGAAATCAGTTAAATGAAGATGAAATCAGTTAACGATGAAATCAGTTAAAGATGAAATCAGTTAACGATGGAATCAGTTAACGATGAAATCAGTTAACGATGAAATCAGTTAAATGAAGATGAAATCAGTTAACGATGAAATCAGTTAACGATGGAATCAGTTAAATGAAGATGAAATCAGTTAACGATGAAATCAGTTAACGATGAAATCAGTTAACGATGAAATCAGTTAAATGAAGATGAAATCAGTCAACGATGAAATCAGTTAAAGATGAAATCAGTTAACGATGAAATCAGTTAAATGAAGACGAAATCAGTTAACGATGAAATCAGTTAAATGAAGATGAAATCAGTTAACGATGAAATCAGTTAAATGAAGATGAAATCAGTTAACGATGAAATCAGTTAACGATGAAATCAGTTAAATGAAGATGAAATCAGTTAACGATGAAATCAGTTAACGATGAAATCAGTTAAATGAAGATGAAATCAGTTAAATGAAGATGAAATCAGTTAACGATGAAATCAGTTAAATGAAGATGAAATCAGTTAACGATGAAATCAGTTAAATGAAGATGAAATCAGTTAACGATGAAATCAGTTAACGATGAAATCAGTTAAATGAAGATGAAATCAGTTAACGATGAAATCAGTTAACGATGAAATCAGTTAAATGAAGATGAAATCAGTTAACGATGAAATCAGTTAACGATGAAATCAGTTAACGATGAAATCAGTTAAATGAAGATGAAATCAGTTAACGATGAAATCAGTTAACGATGAAATCACTTAACGATGAAATCAGTTAAATGAAGATGAAATCAGTTAACGATGAAATCAGTTAAAGATGAAATCAGTTAACGATGGAATCAGTTAACGATGAAATCAGTTAACGATGAAATCAGTTAAATGAAGATGAAATCAGTTAACGATGAAATCAGTTAACGATGAAATCAGTTAAATGAAGATGAAATCAGTTAACGATGAAATCAGTTAACGATGAAATCAGTTAACGATGAAATCAGTTAAATGAAGATGAAATCAGTTAACGATGAAATCAGTTAACGATGAAATCAGTTAACGATGAAATCAGTTAACGATGAAATCAGTTAAATGAAGATGAAATCAGTTAACGATGAAATCAGTTAACGATGAAATCAGTTAACGATGAAATCAGTTAAATGAAGATGAAATCAGTTAACGATGAAATCAGTTAAAGATGAAATCAGTTAACGATGAAATCAGTTAACGATGAAATCAGTTAAATGAAGATGAAATCAGTTAACGATGAAATCAGTTAAATGAAGATGAAATCAGTTAACGATGAAATCAGTTAACGATGAAATCAGTTAACGATGAAATCAGTTAAATGAAGATGAAATCAGTTAACGATGAAATCAGTTAAATGAAGATGAAATCAGTTAACGATGAAATCAGTTAAAGATGAAATCAGTTAACGATGAAATCAGTTAACTATGAAATCAGTTAAATGAAGATGAAATCAGTTAACGATGAAATCAGTTAAAGATGAAATCAGTTAACGATGAAATCAGTTAACGATGAAATCAGTTAAATGAAGATGAAATCAGTTAACGATGAAATCAGTTAACGATGAAATCAGTTGAATGAAGATGAAATCAGTTAACGATGAAATCAGTTAACGATGAAATCAGTTAAATGAAGATGAAATCAGTTAACGATGAAATCAGTTAACGATGAAATCAGTTAACGATGAAATCAATTAAATGAAGATGAAATCAGTTAACGATGAAATCAGTTAAATGAAGAATGAAAATGAAATCAGTTAAATGAAGATGAAATCAGTTAACGATGAAATCAGTTAACGATGAAATCAGTTAAATGAAGATGAAATCAGTTAACGATGAAATCAGTTAAATGAAGATGAAATCAGTTAACGATGAAATCAGTTAACGATGAAATCAGTTAACGATGGAATCAGTTAACGATGAAATCAGTTAACGATGAAATCAGTTAAATGAAGATGAAATCAGTTAACGATGAAATCAGTTAACGATGAAATCAGTTAAATGAAGATGAAATCAGTTAACGATGAAATCAGTTAACGATGAAATCAGTTAACGATGGAATCAGTTAAATGAAGATGGAATCAGTTAAATGAAGATGAAATCAGTTAACGATGAAATCAGTTAACGATGAAATCAGTTAACGATGAAATCAGTTAAATGAAGATGAAATCAGTTAACGATGAAATCAGTTAACGATGAAATCAGTTAACGATGAAATCAATTAAATGAAGATGAAATCAGTTAACGATGAAATCAGTTAAATGAAGATGAAATCAGTTAACGATGAAATCAGTTAAAGATGAAATCAGTTAACGATGAAATCAGTTAACGATGAAATCAGTTAACGATGAAATCAGTTAAATGAAGATGAAATCAGTTAACGATGAAATCAGTTAAATGAAGAATGAAAATGAAATCAGTTAAATGAAGATGAAATCAGTTAACGATGAAATCAGTTAACGATGAAATCAGTTAACGATGGAATCAGTTAACGATGAAATCAGTTAAATGAAGATGAAATCAGTTAACGATGAAATCAGTTAACAATGAAATCAGTTAAATGAAGATGAAATCAGTTAACGATGAAATCAGTTAACGATGAAATCACTTAACGATGAAATCAGTTAAATGAAGATGAAATCAGTTAACGATGAAATCAGTTAAAGATGAAATCAGTTAACGATGGAATCAGTTAACGATGAAATCAGTTAAATGAAGATGAAATCAGTTAACGATGAAATCAGTTAACGATGAAATCAGTTAAATGAAGATGAAATCAGTTAACGATGAAATCAGTTAAAGATGAAATCAGTTAACGATGAAATCAGTTAACGATGAAATCAGTTAAATGAAGATGAAATCAGTTAACGATGAAATCAGTTAAAGATGAAATCAGTTAACGATGAAATCAGTTAAATGAAGATGAAATCAGTTAACGATGAAATCAGTTAACGATGGAATCAGTTAACGATGAAATCAGTTAACGATGAAATCAGTTAAATGAAAATGAAATCAGTTAACGATGAAATCAGTTAACGATGAAATCAATTAAATGAAGATGAAATCAGTTAACGATGAAATCAGTTAAATGAAGATGAAATCAGTTAACGATGAAATCAGTTAAATGAAGAATGAAAATGAAATCAGTTAAATGAAGATGAAATCAGTTAACGATGAAATCAGTTAAATGAAGATGAAATCAGTTAACGATGAAATCAGTTAACGATGAAATCAGTTAACGATGAAATCAGTTAAATGAAGATGAAATCAGTTAACGATGAAATCAGTTAACAATGAAATCAGTTAAATGAAGATGAAATCAGTTAACGATGAAATCACTTAACGATGAAATCAGTTAAATGAAGATGAAATCAGTTAACGATGAAATCAGTTAAAGATGAAATCAGTTAACGATGGAATCAGTTAACGATGAAATCAGTTAACGATGAAATCAGTTAAATGAAGATGAAATCAGTTAACGATGAAATCAGTTAACGATGAAATCAGTTAAATGAAGATGAAATCAGTTAACGATGAAATCAGTTAACGATGAAATCAGTTAACGATGAAATCAGTTAACGATGAAATCAGTTAAATGAAGATGAAATCAGTTAACGATGAAATCAGTTAACGATGGAATCAGTTAACGATGAAATCAGTTAAATGAAGATGAAATCAGTTAAATGAAGATGAAATCAGTTAACGATGAAATCAGTTAACGATGAAATCAGTTAACGATGAAATCAGTTAACGATGAAATCAATTAAATGAAGATTAAATCAGTTAACGATGAAATCAGTTAAATGAAGATGAAATCAGTTAACGATGAAATCAGTTAAAGATGAAATCAGTTAACGATGAAATCAGTTAACGATGAAATCAGTTAACGATGAAATCAGTTAAATGAAGATGAAATCAGTTAACGATGAAATCAGTTAAATGAAGAATGAAAATGAAATCAGTTAAATGAAGATGAAATCAGTTAACGATGAAATCAGTTAACGATGAAATCAGTTAACGATGAAATCAGTTAAATGAAGATGAAATCAGTTAACGATGAAATCAGTTAAATGAAGATGAAATCAGTTAACGATGAAATCAGTTAACGATGAAATCAGTTAACGATGGAATCAGTTAACGATGAAATCAGTTAACGATGAAATCAGTTAAATGAAGATGAAATCAGTTAACGATGAAATCAGTTAACGATGAAATCAGTTAACGATGAAATCAGTTAAATGAAGATGAAATCAGTTAACGATGAAATCAGTTAAAGATGAAATCAGTTAACGATGAAATCAGTTAACGATGAAATCAGTTAAATGAAGATGAAATCAGTTAACGATGAAATCAGTTAACGATGAAATCAGTTAACGATGGAATCAGTTAAATGAAGATGAAATCAGTTAACGATGAAATCAGTTAACGATGAAATCAGTTAACGATGAAATCAGTTAAATGAAGATGAAATCAGTTAACGATGAAATCAGTTAAATGAAGATGAAATCAGTTAAAGATGAAATCAGTTAACGATGAAATCAGTTAACGATGAAATCAGTTAAATGAAGATGAAATCAGTTAACGATGAAATCAGTTAAAGATGAAATCAGTTAACGATGAAATCAGTTAACGATGAAATCAGTTAAATGAAGATGAAATCAGTTAACGATGAAATCAGTTAACGATGAAATCAGTTAAATGAAGATGAAATCAGTTAACGATGAAATCAGTTAACGATGAAATCAGTTAAATGAAGATGAAATCAGTTAACGATGAAATCAGTTAACGATGAAATCAATTAAATGAAGATGAAATCAGTTAACGATGAAATCAGTTAAATGAAGAATGAAAATGAAATCAGTTAAATGAAGATGAAATCAGTTAACGATGAAATCAGTTAACGATGAAATCAGTTAAATGAAGATGAAATCAGTTAACGATGAAATCAGTTAACTGAAGATGAAATCAGTTAACGATGAAATCAGTTAACGATGAAATCAGTTAACGATGAAATCAGTTAACGATGAAATCAGTTAAATGAAGATGAAATCAGTTAACGATGAAATCAGTTAACGATGAAATCAGTTAAATGAAGATGAAATCAGTTAACGATGAAATCAGTTAACGATGAAATCAGTTAACGATGAAATCAGTTAAATGAAGATGAAATCAGTTAACGATGAAATCAGTTAACGATGAAATCAGTTAACGATGGAATCAGTTAAATGAAGATGAAATCAGTTAACGATGAAATCAGTTAACGATGAAATCAGTTAAATGAAGATGAAATCAGTTAACGATGAAATCAGTTAAATGAAGATGAAATCAGTTAACGATGAAATCAGTTAAAGATGAAATCAGTTAACGATGAAATCAGTTAACGATGAAATCAGTTAAATGAAGATGAAATCAGTTAACGATGAAATCAGTTAAAGATGAAATCAGTTAACGATGTAATCAGTTAACGATGAAATCAGTTAAATGAAGATGAAATCAGTTAACGATGAAATCAGTTAACGATGAAATCAGTTAAATGAAGATGAAATCAGTTAACAATGAAATCAGTTAACGATGAAATCAGTTAACGATGAAATCAGTTAAATGAAGATGAAATCAGTTAACGATGAAATCAGTTAACGATGAAATCAGTTAACGATGAAATCAATTAAATGAAGATGAAATCAGTTAACGATGAAATCAGTTAAATGAAGATGAAATCAGTTAACGATGAAATCAGTTAACGATGAAATCAGTTAACGATGAAATCAGTTAAATGAAGATGAAATCAGTTAACGATGAAATCATTTAACGATGAAATCAGTTAACGATGAAATCAGTTAAATGAAGATGAAATCAGTTAACGATGAAATCAGTTAACGATGAAATCAGTTAACGATGAAATCAATTAAATGAAGATGAAATCAGTTAACGATGAAATCAGTTAAATGTGAATGAAAATGAAATCAGTTAAATGAAGATGAAATCAGTTAACGATGAAATCAGTTAACGATGAAATCAGTTAACGATGAAATCAGTTAAATGAAGATGAAATCAGTTAACGATGAAATCAGTTAAATGAAGATGAAATCAGTTAACGATGAAATCAGTTAACGATGGAATCAGTTAACGATGAAATCAGTTAACGATGAAATCAGTTAAATGAAGATGAAATCAGTTAACGATGAAATCAGTTAACGATGAAATCAGTTAAATGAAGATGAAATCAGTTAACGATGAAATCAGTTAACGATGAAATCAGTTAACGATGAAATCAGTTAAATGAAGATGAAATCAGTTAACGATGAAATCAGTTAACGATGAAATCAGTTAACGATGGAATCAGTTAAATGAAGATGAAATCAGTTAACGATGAAATCAGTTAACGATGAAATCAGTTAACGATGAAATCAGTTAAATGAAGATGAAATCAGTTAACGATGAAATCAGTTAAATGAAGATGAAATCAGTTAACGATGAAATCAGTTAAAGATGAAATCAGTTAACGATGAAATCAGTTAAATGAAGATGAAATCAGTTAACGATGAAATCAGTTAACGATGAAATCAGTTAACGATGAAATCAGTTAAATGAAGATGAAATCAGTTAACGATGAAATCAGTTAACGATGAAATCAGTTAACGATGAAATCAGTTAAATGAAGATGAAATCAGTTAACGATGAAATCAGTTAACGATGAAATCAGTTAACGATGAAATCAGTTAAATGAAGATGAAATCAGTTAACGATGAAATCAGTTAACGATGAAATCAGTTAACGATGAAATCAATTAAATGAAGATGAAATCAGTTAACGATGAAATCAGTTAAATGAAGATGAAATCAGTTAACGATGAAATCAGTTAACGATGAAATCAGTTAACGATGAAATCAGTTAACGATGAAATCAGTTAAATGAAGATGAAATCAGTTAACGATGAAATCAGTTAAATGAAGAATGAAAATGAAATCAGTTAAATGAAGATGAAATCAGTTAACGATGAAATCAGTTAACGATGGAATCAGTTAACGATGAAATCAGTTAACGATGAAATCAGTTAAATGAAGATGAAATCAGTTAACGATGAAATCAGTTAACGATGAAATCAGTTAACGATGAAATCAGTTAAATGAAGATGAAATCAGTTAACGATGAAATCAGTTAACGATGAAATCAGTTAACGATGAAATCAATTAAATGAAGATGAAATCAGTTAACGATGAAATCAGTTAAATGAAGATGAAATCAGTTAACGATGAAATCAGTTAAAGATGAAATCAGTTAACGATGAAATCAGTTAACGATGAAATCAGTTAACGATGAAATCAGTTAAATGAAGATGAAATCAGTTAACGATGAAATCAGTTAAATGAAGAATGAAAATGAAATCAGTTAAATGAAGATGAAATCAGTTAACGATGAAATCAGTTAACGATGGAATCAGTTAACGATGAAATCAGTTAACGATGAAATCAGTTAAATGAAGATGAAATCAGTTAACGATGAAATCAGTTAACAATGAAATCAGTTAAATGAAGATGAAATCAGTTAACGATGAAATCAGTTAACGATGAAATCAGTTAACGATGAAATCACTTAACGATGAAATCAGTTAAATGAAGATGAAATCAGTTAACGATGAAATCAGTTAAAGATGGAATCAGTTAACGATGAAATCAGTTAACGATGAAATCAGTTAAATGAAGATGAAATCAGTTAACGATGAAATCAGTTAACGATGAAATCAGTTAAATGAAGATGAAATCAGTTAACGATGAAATCAGTTAAAGATGAAATCAGTTAACGATGAAATCAGTTAACGATGAAATCAGTTAAATGAAGATGAAATCAGTTAACGATGAAATCAGTTAAAGATGAAATCAGTTAACGATGAAATCAGTTAACGATGAAATCAGTTAAATGAAGATGAAATCAGTTAACGATGAAATCAGTTAACGATGGAATCAGTTAACGATGAAATCAGTTAACGATGAAATCAGTTAAATGAAAATGAAATCAGTTAACGATGAAATCAGTTAACGATGAAATCAATTAAATGAAGATGAAATCAGTTAACGATGAAATCAGTTAAATGAAGATGAAATCAGTTAACGATGAAATCAGTTAAAGATGAAATCAGTTAACGATGAAATCAGTTAACGATGAAATCAGTTAACGATGAAATCAGTTAAATGAAGATGAAATCAGTTAACGATGAAATCAGTTAAATGAAGAATGAAAATGAAATCAGTTAAATGAAGATGAAATCAGTTAACGATGAAATCAGTTAACGATGAAATCAGTTAAATGAAGATGAAATCAGTTAACGATGAAATCAGTTAAATGAAGATGAAATCAGTTAACGATGAAATCAGTTAACGATGAAATCAGTTAACGATGAAATCAGTTAAATGAAGATGAAATCAGTTAACGATGAAATCAGTTAACGATGGAATCAGTTAAATGAAGATGAAATCAGTTAACGATGAAATCAGTTAACGATGGAATCAGTTAAATGAAGATGAAATCAGTTAACGATGAAATCAGTTAAATGAAGATGAAATCAGTTAACGATGAAATCAGTTAACGATGAAATCAGTTAACGATGAAATCAGTTAAATGAAGATGAAATCAGTTAACGATGAAATCAGTTAACGATGGAATCAGTTAAATGAAGATGAAATCAGTTAACGATGAAATCAGTTAACGATGAAATCAGTTAACGATGAAATCAGTTAACGATGAAATCAGTTAAATGAAGATGAAATCAGTTAACGATGAAATCAGTTAAATGAAGATGAAATCAGTTAACGATGAAATCAGTTAAAGATGAAATCAGTTAACGATGAAATCAGTTAACGATGAAATCAGTTAAATGAAGATGAAATCAGTTAACGATGAAATCAGTTAACGATGTAATCAGTTAACGATGAAATCAATTAAATGAAGATGAAATCAGTTAACGATGAAATCAGTTAAATGAAGATGAAATCAGTTAACGATGAAATCAGTTAAAGATGAAATCAGTTAACGATGAAATCAGTTAACGATGAAATCAGTTAACGATGAAATCAGTTAAATGAAGATGAAATCAGTTAACGATGAAATCAGTTAAATGAAGAATGAAAATGAAATCAGTTAAATGAAGATGAAATCAGTTAACGATGAAATCAGTTAACGATGAAATCAGTTAAATGAAGATGAAATCAGTTAACGATGAAATCAGTTAAAGATGAAATCAGTTAACGATGAAATCAGTTAACGATGAAATCAGTTAACGATGGAATCAGTTAAATGAAGATGAAATCAGTTAACGATGAAATCAGTTAACGATGAAATCAGTTAAATGAAGATGAAATCAGTTAACGATGAAATCAGTTAAATGAAGATGAAATCAGTTAACGATGAAATCAGTTAACGATGAAATCAGTTAAATGAAGATGAAATCAGTTAACGATGAAATCAGTTAACGATGAAATCAATTAAATGAAGATGAAATCAGTTAACGATGAAATCAGTTAAAAGAAGAATGAAAATGAAATCAGTTAACGATGAAATCAGTTAAATGAAGAATGAAAATGAAATCAGTTAAATGAAGATGAAATCAGTTAACGATGAAATCAGTTAAATGAAGATGAAATCAGTTAACGATGAAATCAGTTAACGATGAAATCAGTTAACGATGGAATCAGTTAACGATGAAATCAGTTAAATGAAGATGAAATCAGTTAACGATGAAATCAGTTAAAGATGAAATCAGTTAACGATGAAATCAGTTAACGATGAAATCAGTTAAATGAAGATGAAATCAGTTAACGATGAAATCAGTTAACGATGGAATCAGTTAAATGAAGATGAAATCAGTTAACGATGAAATCAGTTAACGATGAAATCAGTTAACGATGAAATCAGTTAAATGAAGATGAAATCAGTTAACGATGAAATCAGTTAAATGAAGAATGAAAATGAAATCAGTTAAATGAAGATGAAATCAGTTAACGATGAAATCAGTTAACGATGAAATCAGTTAAATGAAGATGAAATCAGTTAACGATGAAATCAGTTAAAGATGAAATCAGTTAACGATAAAATCAGTTAACGATGAAATCAGTTAACGATGGAATCAGTTAAATGAAGATGAAATCAGTTAACGATGAAATCAGTTAACGATGAAATCAGTTAAATGAAGATGAAATCAGTTAACGATGAAATCAGTTAAATGAAGATGAAATCAGTTAACGATGAAATCAGTTAACGATGAAATCAGTTAAATGAAGATGAAATCAGTTAACGATGAAATCAGTTAACGATGAAATCAATTAAATGAAGATGAAATCAGTTAACGATGAAATCAGTTAAAAGAAGATGAAATCAGTTAACGATGAAATCAGTTAACGATGAAATCAGTTAAATGAAGATGAAATCAGTTAACAATGAAATCAGTTAAATGAAGAATGAAAATGAAATCAGTTAAATGAAGATGAAATCAGTTAACGATGAAATCAGTTAAATGAAGATGAAATCAGTTAACGATGAAATCAGTTAACGATGAAATCAGTTAACGATGGAATCAGTTAACGATGAAATCAGTTAACGATGAAATCAGTTAAATGAAGATGAAATCAGTTAACGATGAAATCAGTTAACAATGAAATCAGTTAAATGAAGATGAAATCAGTTAACGATGAAATCAGTTAACGATGAAATCAGTTAACGATGAAATCAGTTAAATGAAGATGAAATCAGTTAACGATGAAATCAGTTAACGATGGAATCAGTTAAATGAAGATGAAATCAGTTAACGATGAAATCAGTTAACGATGAAATCAGTTAACGATGAAATCAGTTAAATGAAGATGAAATCAGTTAACGATGAAATCAGTTAAATGAAGAATGAAAATGAAATCAGTTAAATGAAGATGAAATCAGTTAACGATGAAATCAGTTAAATGAAGATGAAATCAGTTAACGATGAAATCAGTTAACGATGAAATCAGTTAACGATGAAATCAGTTAAATGAAGAATGAAGATGAAATCAGTTAACGATGAAATCAATTAACGATGAAATCAGTTAACGATGAAATCAGTTAAATGAAGATGAAATCAGTTAACGATGAAATCAGTTAACGATGAAATCAGTTAAATGAAGAATGAAAATGAAATCAGTTAACGATGAAATCAATTAACGATGAAATCAGTTAACGATGAAATCAGTTAAATGAAGATGAAATCAGTTAACGATGAAATCAGTTAACGATGAAATCAGTTAAATGAAGATGAAATCAGTTAACGATGAAATCAGTTAACGATGAAATCAGTTAACGATGAAATCAGTTAAATGAAGATGAAATCAGTTAACGATGAAATCAGTTAACGATGAAATCAGTTAACGATGAAATCAATTAAATGAAGATGAAATCAGTTAACGATGAAATCAGTTAACGATGAAATCAGTTAAATGAAGATGAAATCAGTTAAATGAAGATGAAATCAGTTAACGATGAAATCAGTTAACGATGAAATCAGTTAACGATGAAATCAGTTAACGATGAAATCAGTTAAATGAAGATGAAATCAGTTAAAGATGAAATCAGTTAACGATGAAATCAGTTAACGATGAAATCAGTTAAATGAAGATGAAATCAGTTAAAGATGAAATCAGTTAACGATGAAATCAGTTAACGATGAAATCAGTTAAATGAAGATGAAATCAGTTAACGATGAAATCAGTTAAAGATGAAATCAGTTAAATGAAGAATGAAGATGAAATCAGTTAACGATGAAATCAGTTAAATGAAGATGAAATCAGTTAACGATGAAATCAATTAACGATGAAATCAGTTAACGATGAAATCAATTAACGATGAAATCAGTTAAATGAAGATGAAATCAGTTAACGATGAAATCAGTTAAAGATGAAATCAGTTAAATGAAGAATGAAGATGAAATCAGTTAACGATGAAATCAGTTAACGATGAAATCAGTTAACGATGAAATCAATTAACGATGAAATCAGTTAAATGAAGATGAAATCAGTTAACGATGAAATCAATTAACGATGAAATCAGTTAACGATGAAATCAGTTAACGATGAAATCAGTTAACGATGAAATCAGTTAAATGAAGATGAAATCAGTTAACGATGAAATCAGTTAACGATGAAATCAATTAACGATGAAATCAGTTAAATGAAGATGAAATCAGTTAACGATGAAATCAGTTAAAGATGAAATCAGTTAAATGAAGAATGAAGATGAAATCAGTTAACGATGAAATCAGTTAAATGAAGATGAAATCAGTTAACGATGAAATCAATTAACGATGAAATCAGTTAACGATGAAATCAATTAACGATGAAATCAGTTAAATGAAGATGAAATCAGTTAACGATGAAATCAGTTAAAGATGAAATCAGTTAAATGAAGAATGAAGATGAAATCAGTTAACGATGAAATCAGTTAACGATGAAATCAGTTAACGATGAAATCAATTAACGATGAAATCAGTTAAATGAAGATGAAATCAGTTAACGATGAAATCAATTAACGATGAAATCAGTTAACGATGAAATCAGTTAAATGAAGATGAAATCAGTTAACGATGAAATCAGTTAACGATGAAATCAGTTAAATGAAGAATGAAAATGAAATCAGTTAACGATGAAATCAATTAACGATGAAATCAGTTAACGATGAAATCAGTTAAATGAAGATGAAATCAGTTAACGATGAAATCAGTTAACGATGAAATCAGTTAAATGAAGATGAAATCAGTTAACGATGAAATCAGTTAACGATGAAATCAGTTAACGATGAAATCAGTTAAATGAAGATGAAATCAGTTAACGATGAAATCAGTTAACGATGAAATCAGTTAACGATGAAATCAGTTAAATGAAGATGAAATCAGTTAAAGATGAAATCAGTTAACGATGAAATCAGTTAACGATGAAATCAGTTAACGATGAAATCAGTTAAAGATGAAATCAGTTAAATGAAGAATGAAGATGAAATCAGTTAACGATGAAATCAGTTAAATGAAGATGAAATCAGTTAACGATGAAATCAATTAACGATGAAATCAGTTAACGATGAAATCAGTTAACGATGAAATCAATTAACGATGAAATCAGTTAAATGAAGATGAAATCAGTTAACGATGAAATCAGTTAAAGATGAAATCAGTTAAATGAAGAATGAAGATGAAATCAGTTAACGATGAAATCAGTTAAATGAAGATGAAATCAGTTAACGATGAAATCAATTAACGATGAAATCAGTTAACGATGAAATCAATTAACGATGAAATCAGTTAAATGAAGATGAAATCAGTTAACGATGAAATCAGTTAACGATGAAATCAGTTAAATGAAGAATGAAAATGAAATCAGTTAACGATGAAATCAATTAACGATGAAATCAGTTAACGATGAAATCAGTTAACGATGAAATCAGTTAACGATGAAATCAGTTAAATGAAGATGAAATCAGTTAACGATGAAATCAGTTAACGATGAAATCAGTTAACGATGAAATCAGTTAAATGAAGATGAAATCAGTTAACGATGAAATCAGTTAACGATGAAATCAGTTAACGATGAAATCAATTAAATGAAGATGAAATCAGTTAACGATGAAATCAGTTAAATGAAGAATGAAAATGAAATCAGTTAAATGAAGATGAAATCAGTTAACGATGAAATCAGTTAACGATGAAATCAGTTAAATGAAGATGAAATCAGTTAACGATGAAATCAGTTAACGATGAAATCAGTTAACGATGAAATCAATTAAATGAAGATGAAATCAGTTAACGATGAAATCAGTTAAATGAAGATGAAATCAGTTAACGATGAAATCAGTTAAAGATGAAATCAGTTAACGATGAAATCAGTTAACGATGAAATCAGTTAAATGAAGATGAAATCAGTTAACGATGAAATCAGTTAAATGAAGAATGAAAATGAAATCAGTTAAATGAAGATGAAATCAGTTAACGATGAAATCAGTTAACGATGAAATCAGTTAACGATGAAATCAGTTAAATGAAGATGAAATCAGTTAACGATGAAATCAGTTAACAATGAAATCAGTTAAATGAAGATGAAATCAGTTAACGATGAAATCAGTTAACGATGAAATCAGTTAACGATGAAATCAGTTAAATGAAGATGAAATCAGTTAACGATGAAATCAGTTAACGATGAAATCAGTTAACGATGAAATCAGTTAAATGAAGATGAAATCAGTTAACGATGAAATCAGTTAACGATGAAATCAGTTAAATGAAGATGAAATCAGTTAACGATGAAATCAGTTAACGATGAAATCAGTTAACGATGAAATCAATTAAATGAAGATGAAATCAGTTAACGATGAAATCAATTAAATGAAGATGAAATCAGTTAACGATGAAATCAGTTAACAATGAAATCAGTTAAATGAAGATGAAATCAGTTAACGATGAAATCAGTTAACGATGAAATCAGTTAACGATGAAATCAGTTAACGATGAAATCAGTTAAATGAAGATGAAATCAGTTAACGATGAAATCAATTAACGATGAAATCAGTTAACAATGAAATCAGTTAAATGAAGATGAAATCAGTTAACGATGAAATCAGTTAACGATGAAATCAGTTAACGATGAAATCAGTTAACGATGAAATCAGTTAACGATGAAATCAGTTAACGATGAAATCAGTTAAATGAAGATGAAATCAGTTAACGATGAAATCAGTTAAATGAAGAATGAAAATGAAATCAGTTAAATGAAGATGAAATCAGTTAACGATGAAATCAGTTAACGATGAAATCAGTTAACGATGAAATCAGTTAAATGAAGATGAAATCAGTTAACGATGAAATCAGTTAACAATGAAATCAGTTAAATGAAGATGAAATCAGTTAACGATGAAATCAGTTAACGATGAAATCAGTTAACGATGAAATCAGTTAAATGAAGATGAAATCAGTTAACGATGAAATCAGTTAACGATGAAATCAGTTAAATGAAGATGAAATCAGTTAACGATGAAATCAGTTAACGATGAAATCAGTTAAATGAAGAATGAAAATGAAATCAGTTAACGATGAAATCAGTTAACGATGAAATCAGTTAACGATGAAATCAATTAAATGAAGATGAAATCAGTTAACGATGAAATCAGTTAAATGAAGAATGAAAATGAAATCAGTTAAATGAAGATGAAATCAGTTAACGATGAAATCAGTTAACGATGAAATCAGTTAAATGAAGATGAAATCAGTTAACGATGAAATCAGTTAACGATGAAATCAGTTAACGATGAAATCAATTAAATGAAGATGAAATCAGTTAACGATGAAATCAGTTAAATGAAGATGAAATCAGTTAACGATGAAATCAGTTAAAGATGAAATCAGTTAACGATGAAATCAGTTAACGATGAAATCAGTTAACGATGAAATCAGTTAAATGAAGATGAAATCAGTTAACGATGAAATCAGTTAAATGAAGAATGAAAATGAAATCAGTTAAATGAAGATGAAATCAGTTAACGATGAAATCAGTTAACGATGAAAT
Source organism: Semicossyphus pulcher (assembly GCF_022749685.1). NCBI lineage: Eukaryota > Metazoa > Chordata > Actinopteri > Labriformes > Labridae > Semicossyphus > Semicossyphus pulcher. The sequence goes on from NW_027211756.1 coordinate 22,091, forward strand.
CAGTTAACGATGAAATCAGTTAAATGAAGATGAAATCAGTTAACGATGAAATCAGTTAACAATGAAATCAGTTAAATGAAGATGAAATCAGTTAACGATGAAATCAGTTAACGATGAAATCAGTTAACGATGAAATCAGTTAACGATGAAATCAGTTAAATGAAGATGAAATCAGTTAACGATGAAATCAGTTAACGATGAAATCAGTTAAATGAAGATGAAATCAGTTAACGATGAAATCAGTTAACGATGAAATCAGTTAAATGAAGATGAAATCAGTTAACGATGAAATCAGTTAACGATGAAATCAGTTAACGATGAAATCAATTAAATGAAGATGAAATCAGTTAACGATGAAATCAATTAAATGAAGATGAAATCAGTTAACGATGAAATCAGTTAACAATGAAATCAGTTAAATGAAGATGAAATCAGTTAACGATGAAATCAGTTAACGATGAAATCAGTTAAAGATGAAATCAGTTAACGATGAAATCAGTTAACGATGAAATCAGTTAAATGAAGATGAAATCAGTTAACGATGAAATCAATTAACGATGAAATCAGTTAACAATGAAATCAGTTAAATGAAGATGAAATCAGTTAACGATGAAATCAGTTATCGATGAAATCAGTTAAAGATGAAATCAGTTAACGATGAAATCAGTTAACGATGAAATCAGTTAACGATGAAATCAGTTAAATGAAGAATGAAAATGAAATCAGTTAACGATGAAATCAATTAACGATGAAATCAGTTAACGATGAAATCAGTTAAATGAAGATGAAATCAGTTAACGATGAAATCAGTTAACGATGAAATCAGTTAAATGAAGATGAAATCAGTTAACGATGAAATCAGTTAACGATGAAATCAATTAAATGAAGATGAAATCAGTTAACGATGAAATCAGTTAAATGAAGAATGAAAATGAAATCAGTTAAATGAAGATGAAATCAGTTAACGATGAAATCAGTTAACGATGAAATCAGTTAAATGAAGATGAAATCAGTTAACGATGAAATCAGTTAACGATGAAATCAGTTAAATGAAGATGAAATCAGTTAACGATGAAATCAGTTAACGATGAAATCAGTTAAATGAAGATGAAATCAGTTAACGATGAAATCAGTTAACGATGAAATCAGTTAACGATGAAATCAATTAAATGAAGATGAAATCAGTTAACGATGAAATCAGTTAAATGAAGATGAAATCAGTTAACGATGAAATCAGTTAAAGATGAAATCAGTTAACGATGAAATCAGTTAACGATGAAATCAGTTAACGATGAAATCAGTTAAATGAAGATGAAATCAGTTAACGATGAAATCAGTTAACGATGAAATCAGTTAAATGAAGAATGAAAATGAAATCAGTTAACGATGAAATCAATTAACGATGAAATCAGTTAACGATGAAATCAGTTAAATGAAGATGAAATCAGTTAACGATGAAATCAGTTAACGATGAAATCAGTTAACGATGAAATCAATTAAATGAAGATGAAATCAGTTAACGATGAAATCAGTTAACGATGAAATCAGTTAAATGAAGATGAAATCAGTTAAATGAAGATGAAATCAGTTAACGATGAAATCAGTTAACGATGAAATCAGTTAACGATGAAATCAGTTAAATGAAGATGAAATCAGTTAAATGAAGATGAAATCAGTTAACGATGAAATCAGTTAACGATGAAATCAGTTAACGATGAAATCAGTTAAATGAAGATGAAATCAGTTAACGATGAAATCAGTTAACGATGAAATCAGTTAACGATGAAATCAATTAACGATGAAATCAGTTAAATGAAGATGAAATCAGTTAACGATGAAATCAGTTAAAGATGAAATCAGTTAAATGAAGAATGAAGATGAAATCAGTTAACGATGAAATCAGTTAAATGAAGATGAAATCAGTTAACGATGAAATCAATTAACGATGAAATCAGTTAACGATGAAATCAATTAACGATGAAATCAGTTAAATGAAGATGAAATCAGTTAACGATGAAATCAGTTAACGATGAAATCAGTTAAATGAAGAATGAAAATGAAATCAGTTAACGATGAAATCAATTAACGATGAAATCAGTTAACGATGAAATCAGTTAAATGAAGATGAAATCAGTTAACGATGAAATCAGTTAACGATGAAATCAGTTAAATGAAGATGAAATCAGTTAACGATGAAATCAGTTAACGATGAAATCAGTTAAATGAAGATGAAATCAGTTAACGATGAAATCAGTTAACGATGAAATCAGTTAACGATGAAATCAATTAAATGAAGATGAAATCAGTTAACGATGAAATCAGTTAAATGAAGATGAAATCAGTTAACGATGAAATCAGTTAAAGATGAAATCAGTTAACGATGAAATCAGTTAACGATGAAATCAGTTAACGATGAAATCAGTTAAATGAAGATGAAATCAGTTAACGATGAAATCAGTTAAATGAAGAATGAAAATGAAATCAGTTAAATGAAGATGAAATCAGTTAACGATGAAATCAGTTAACGATGAAATCAGTTAAATGAAGATGAAATCAGTTAACGATGAAATCAGTTAACAATGAAATCAGTTAAATGAAGATGAAATCAGTTAACGATGAAATCAGTTAACGATGAAATCAGTTAACGATGAAATCAGTTAAATGAAGATGAAATCAGTTAACGATGAAATCAGTTAACGATGAAATCAGTTAAATGAAGATGAAATCAGTTAACGATGAAATCAGTTAACGATGAAATCAGTTAAATGAAGATGAAATCAGTTAACGATGAAATCAGTTAACGATGAAATCAGTTAACGATGAAATCAATTAAATGAAGATGAAATCAGTTAACGATGAAATCAATTAAATGAAGATGAAATCAGTTAACGATGAAATCAGTTAACAATGAAATCAGTTAAATGAAGATGAAATCAGTTAACGATGAAATCAGTTAACGATGAAATCAGTTAAAGATGAAATCAGTTAACGATGAAATCAGTTAACGATGAAATCAGTTAAATGAAGATGAAATCAGTTAACGATGAAATCAATTAACGATGAAATCAGTTAACAATGAAATCAGTTAAATGAAGATGAAATCAGTTAACGATGAAATCAGTTAACGATGAAATCAGTTAAAGATGAAATCAGTTAACGATGAAATCAGTTAACGATGAAATCAGTTAACGATGAAATCAGTTAAATGAAGATGAAATCAGTTAACGATGAAATCAGTTAAATGAAGAATGAAAATGAAATCAGTTAAATGAAGATGAAATCAGTTAACGATGAAATCAGTTAACGATGAAATCAGTTAACGATGAAATCAGTTAAATGAAGATGAAATCAGTTAACGATGAAATCAGTTAACAATGAAATCAGTTAAATGAAGATGAAATCAGTTAACGATGAAATCAGTTAACGATGAAATCAGTTAACGATGAAATCAGTTAAATGAAGATGAAATCAGTTAACGATGAAATCAGTTAACGATGAAATCAGTTAAATGAAGATGAAATCAGTTAACGATGAAATCAGTTAACGATGAAATCAATTAAATGAAGATGAAATCAGTTAACGATGAAATCAGTTAAATGAAGATGAAATCAGTTAACGATGAAATCAGTTAACGATGAAATCAGTTAACGATGAAATCAATTAACGATGAAATCAGTTAAATGAAGATGAAATCAGTTAACGATGAAATCAGTTAAAGATGAAATCAGTTAAATGAAGAATGAAGATGAAATCAGTTAACGATGAAATCAGTTAAATGAAGATGAAATCAGTTAACGATGAAATCAATTAACGATGAAATCAGTTAACGATGAAATCAATTAACGATGAAATCAGTTAAATGAAGATGAAATCAGTTAACGATGAAATCAGTTAACGATGAAATCAGTTAAATGAAGAATGAAAATGAAATCAGTTAACGATGAAATCAATTAACGACGAAATCAGTTAACGATGAAATCAGTTAAATGAAGATGAAATCAGTTAACGATGAAATCAGTTAACGATGAAATCAGTTAAATGAAGATGAAATCAGTTAACGATGAAATCAGTTAACGATGAAATCAGTTAACGATGAAATCAGTTAAATGAAGATGAAATCAGTTAACGATGAAATCAGTTAACGATGAAATCAGTTAACGATGAAATCAATTAAATGAAGATGAAATCAGTTAACGATGAAATCAGTTAAATGAAGAATGAAAATGAAATCAGTTAAATGAAGATGAAATCAGTTAACGATGAAATCAGTTAACGATGAAATCAGTTAAATGAAGATGAAATCAGTTAACGATGAAATCAGTTAACGATGAAATCAGTTAACGATGAAATCAATTAAATGAAGATGAAATCAGTTAACGATGAAATCAGTTAAATGAAGATGAAATCAGTTAACGATGAAATCAGTTAAAGATGAAATCAGTTAACGATGAAATCAGTTAACGATGAAATCAGTTAAATGAAGATGAAATCAGTTAACGATGAAATCAGTTAAATGAAGAATGAAAATGAAATCAGTTAAATGAAGATGAAATCAGTTAACGATGAAATCAGTTAACGATGAAATCAGTTAACGATGAAATCAGTTAAATGAAGATGAAATCAGTTAACGATGAAATCAGTTAACAATGAAATCAGTTAAATGAAGATGAAATCAGTTAACGATGAAATCAGTTAACGATGAAATCAGTTAACGATGAAATCAGTTAAATGAAGATGAAATCAGTTAACGATGAAATCAGTTAACGATGAAATCAGTTAAATGAAGATGAAATCAGTTAACGATGAAATCAGTTAACGATGAAATCAGTTAAATGAAGATGAAATCAGTTAACGATGAAATCAGTTAACGATGAAATCAGTTAACGATGAAATCAATTAAATGAAGATGAAATCAGTTAACGATTAAATCAATTAAATGAAGATGAAATCAGTTAACGATGAAATCAGTTAACAATGAAATCAGTTAAATGAAGATGAAATCAGTTAACGATGAAATCAGTTAACGATGAAATCAGTTAACGATGAAATCAGTTAACGATGAAATCAGTTAAATGAAGATGAAATCAGTTAACGATGAAATCAATTAACGATGAAATCAGTTAACAATGAAATCAGTTAAATGAAGATGAAATCAGTTAACGATGAAATCAGTTAACGATGAAATCAGTTAAAGATGAAATCAGTTAACGATGAAATCAGTTAACGATGAAATCAGTTAACGATGAAATCAGTTAAATGAAGAATGAAAATGAAATCAGTTAAATGAAGATGAAATCAGTTAACGATGAAATCAGTTAACGATGAAATCAGTTAACGATGAAATCAGTTAAATGAAGATGAAATCAGTTAACGATGAAATCAGTTAACAATGAAATCAGTTAAATGAAGATGAAATCAGTTAACGATGAAATCAGTTAACGATGAAATCAGTTAACGATGAAATCAGTTAAATGAAGATGAAATCAGTTAACGATGAAATCAGTTAAATGAAGATGAAATCAGTTAACGATGAAATCAATTAACGATGAAATCAGTTAACGATGAAATCAATTAACGATGAAATCAGTTAAATGAAGATGAAATCAGTTAACGATGAAATCAGTTAACGATGAAATCAGTTAAATGAAGAATGAAAATGAAATCAGTTAACGATGAAATCAATTAACGATGAAATCAGTTAACGATGAAATCAGTTAAATGAAGATGAAATCAGTTAACGATGAAATCAGTTAACGATGAAATCAGTTAAATGAAGATGAAATCAGTTAACGATGAAATCAGTTAACGATGAAATCAGTTAACGATGAAATCAGTTAAATGAAGATGAAATCAGTTAACGATGAAATCAGTTAACGATGAAATCAGTTAACGATGAAATCAATTAAATGAAGATGAAATCAGTTAACGATGAAATCAGTTAAATGAAGAATGAAAATGAAATCAGTTAAATGAAGATGAAATCAGTTAACGATGAAATCAGTTAACGATGAAATCAGTTAAATGAAGATGAAATCAGTTAACGATGAAATCAGTTAACGATGAAATCAGTTAACGATGAAATCAATTAAATGAAGATGAAATCAGTTAACGATGAAATCAGTTAAATGAAGATGAAATCAGTTAACGATGAAATCAGTTAAAGATGAAATCAGTTAACGATGAAATCAGTTAACGATGAAATCAGTTAAATGAAGATGAAATCAGTTAACGATGAAATCAGTTAAATGAAGAATGAAAATGAAATCAGTTAAATGAAGATGAAATCAGTTAACGATGAAATCAGTTAACGATGAAATCAGTTAACGATGAAATCAGTTAAATGAAGATGAAATCAGTTAACGATGAAATCAGTTAACAATGAAATCAGTTAAATGAAGATGAAATCAGTTAACGATGAAATCAGTTAACGATGAAATCAGTTAACGATGAAATCAGTTAAATGAAGATGAAATCAGTTAACGATGAAATCAGTTAACGATGAAATCAGTTAAATGAAGATGAAATCAGTTAACGATGAAATCAGTTAACGATGAAATCAGTTAAATGAAGATGAAATCAGTTAACGATGAAATCAGTTAACGATGAAATCAGTTAACGATGAAATCAATTAAATGAAGATGAAATCAGTTAACGATTAAATCAATTAAATGAAGATGAAATCAGTTAACGATGAAATCAGTTAACAATGAAATCAGTTAAATGAAGATGAAATCAGTTAACGATGAAATCAGTTAACGATGAAATCAGTTAACGATGAAATCAGTTAAATGAAGATGAAATCAGTTAACGATGAAATCAATTAACGATGAAATCAGTTAAATGAAGATGAAATCAGTTAACGATGAAATCAGTTAACAATGAAATCAGTTAAATGAAGATGAAATCAGTTAACGATGAAATCAGTTAACGATGAAATCAGTTAACGATGAAATCAGTTAAATGAAGATGAAATCAGTTAACGATGAAATCAGTTAACGATGAAATCAGTTAAATGAAGATGAAATCAGTTAACGATGAAATCAGTTAACGATGAAATCAGTTAAATGAAGATGAAATCAGTTAACGATGAAATCAGTTAACGATGAAATCAGTTAACGATGAAATCAATTAAATGAAGATGAAATCAGTTAACGATTAAATCAATAAAATGAAGATGAAATCAGTTAACGATGAAATCAGTTAACAATGAAATCAGTTAAATGAAGATGAAATCAGTTAACGATGAAATCAGTTAACGATGAAATCAGTTAACGATGAAATCAGTTAACGATGAAATCAGTTAAATGAAGATGAAATCAGTTAACGATGAAATCAATTAACGATGAAATCAGTTAACAATGAAATCAGTTAAATGAAGATGAAATCAGTTAACGATGAAATCAGTTAACGATGAAATCAGTTAAAGATGAAATCAGTTAACGATGAAATCAGTTAACGATGAAATCAGTTAACGATGAAATCAGTTAAATGAAGAATGAAAATGAAATCAGTTAAATGAAGATGAAATCAGTTAACGATGAAATCAGTTAACGATGAAATCAGTTAACGATGAAATCAGTTAAATGAAGATGAAATCAGTTAACGATGAAATCAGTTAACAATGAAATCAGTTAAATGAAGATGAAATCAGTTAACGATGAAATCAGTTAACGATGAAATCAGTTAACGATGAAATCAGTTAAATGAAGATGAAATCAGTTAACGATGAAATCAGTTAAATGAAGATGAAATCAGTTAACGATGAAATCAATTAACGATGAAATCAGTTAACGATGAAATCAATTAACGATGAAATCAGTTAAATGAAGATGAAATCAGTTAACGATGAAATCAGTTAACGATGAAATCAGTTAAATGAAGAATGAAAATGAAATCAGTTAACGATGAAATCAATTAACGATGAAATCAGTTAACGATGAAATCAGTTAAATGAAGATGAAATCAGTTAACGATGAAATCAGTTAACGATGAAATCAGTTAAATGAAGATGAAATCAGTTAACGATGAAATCAGTTAACGATGAAATCAGTTAACGATGAAATCAGTTAAATGAAGATGAAATCAGTTAACGATGAAATCAGTTAACGATGAAATCAGTTAACGATGAAATCAATTAAATGAAGATGAAATCAGTTAACGATGAAATCAGTTAAATGAAGAATGAAAATGAAATCAGTTAAATGAAGATGAAATCAGTTAACGATGAAATCAGTTAACGATGAAATCAGTTAAATGAAGATGAAATCAGTTAACGATGAAATCAGTTAACGATGAAATCAGTTAACGATGAAATCAATTAAATGAAGATGAAATCAGTTAACGATGAAATCAGTTAAATGAAGATGAAATCAGTTAACGATGAAATCAGTTAAAGATGAAATCAGTTAACGATGAAATCAGTTAACGATGAAATCAGTTAAATGAAGATGAAATCAGTTAACGATGAAATCAGTTAAATGAAGAATGAAAATGAAATCAGTTAAATGAAGATGAAATCAGTTAACGATGAAATCAGTTAACGATGAAATCAGTTAACGATGAAATCAGTTAAATGAAGATGAAATCAGTTAACGATGAAATCAGTTAACAATGAAATCAGTTAAATGAAGATGAAATCAGTTAACGATGAAATCAGTTAACGATGAAATCAGTTAACGATGAAATCAGTTAAATGAAGATGAAATCAGTTAACGATGAAATCAGTTAACGATGAAATCAGTTAAATGAAGATGAAATCAGTTAACGATGAAATCAGTTAACGATGAAATCAGTTAAATGAAGATGAAATCAGTTAACGATGAAATCAGTTAACGATGAAATCAGTTAACGATGAAATCAATTAAATGAAGATGAAATCAGTTAACGATTAAATCAATTAAATGAAGATGAAATCAGTTAACGATGAAATCAGTTAACAATGAAATCAGTTAAATGAAGATGAAATCAGTTAACGATGAAATCAGTTAACGATGAAATCAGTTAACGATGAAATCAGTTAACGATGAAATCAGTTAAATGAAGATGAAATCAGTTAACGATGAAATCAATTAACGATGAAATCAGTTAACAATGAAATCAGTTAAATGAAGATGAAATCAGTTAACGATGAAATCAGTTAACGATGAAATCAGTTAAAGATGAAATCAGTTAACGATGAAATCAGTTAACGATGAAATCAGTTAACGATGAAATCAGTTAAATGAAGAATGAAAATGAAATCAGTTAAATGAAGATGAAATCAGTTAACGATGAAATCAGTTAACGATGAAATCAGTTAACGATGAAATCAGTTAAATGAAGATGAAATCAGTTAACGATGAAATCAGTTAACAATGAAATCAGTTAAATGAAGATGAAATCAGTTAACGATGAAATCAGTTAACGATGAAATCAGTTAAATGAAGATGAAATCAGTTAACGATGAAATCAGTTAACGATGAAATCAGTTAAATGAAGATGAAATCAGTTAACGATGAAATCAGTTAACGATGAAATCAATTAAATGAAGATGAAATCAGTTAACGATGAAATCAGTTAAATGAAGATGAAATCAGTTAACGATGAAATCAGTTAAAGATGAAATCAGTTAACGATGAAATCAGTTAACGATGAAATCAGTTAACGATGAAATCAGTTAAATGAAGATGAAATCAGTTAACGATGAAATCAGTTAAATGAAGAATGAAAATGAAATCAGTTAAATGAAGATGAAATCAGTTAACGATGAAATCAGTTAACGATGAAATCAGTTAACGATGAAATCAGTTAAATGAAGATGAAATCAGTTAACGATGAAATCAGTTAACAATGAAATCAGTTAAATGAAGATGAAATCAGTTAACGATGAAATCAGTTAACGATGAAATCAGTTAACGATGAAATCAGTTAAATGAAGATGAAATCAGTTAAAGATGAAATCAGTTAACGATGAAATCAGTTAACGATGAAATCAGTTAAATGAAGATGAAATCAGTTAACGATGAAATCAGTTAACGATGAAATCAATTAACGATGAAATCAGTTAAATGAAGATGAAATCAGTTAACGATGAAATCAGTTAAAGATGAAATCAGTTAAATGAAGAATGAAGATGAAATCAGTTAACGATGAAATCAGTTAAATGAAGATGAAATCAGTTAACGATGAAATCAGTTAACGATGAAATCAGTTAACGATGAAATCAGTTAAATGAAGATGAAATCAGTTAACGATGAAATCAGTTAAATGAAGAATGAAGATGAAATCAGTTAACGATGAAATCAATTAACGATGAAATCAGTTAACGATGAAATCAGTTAAATGAAGATGAAATCAGTTAACGATGAAATCAGTTAACGATGAAATCAGTTAAATGAAGAATGAAAATGAAATCAGTTAACGATGAAATCAATTAACGATGAAATCAGTTAACGATGAAATCAGTTAAATGAAGATGAAATCAGTTAACGATGAAATCAGTTAACGATGAAATCAGTTAAATGAAGATGAAATCAGTTAACGATGAAATCAGTTAACGATGAAATCAGTTAACGATGAAATCAGTTAAATGAAGATGAAATCAGTTAACGATGAAATCAGTTAACGATGAAATCAGTTAACGATGAAATCAATTAAATGAAGATGAAATCAGTTAACGATGAAATCAGTTAACGATGAAATCAGTTAAATGAAGATGAAATCAGTTAAATGAAGATGAAATCAGTTAACGATGAAATCAGTTAACGATGAAATCAGTTAACGATGAAATCAGTTAACGATGAAATCAATTAAATGAAGATGAAATCAGTTAACGATGAAATCAGTTAAATGAAGAATGAAAATGAAATCAGTTAAATGAAGATGAAATCAGTTAACGATGAAATCAGTTAACGATGAAATCAGTTAAATGAAGATGAAATCAGTTAACGATGAAATCAGTTAACGATGAAATCAGTTAACGATGAAATCAGTTAAATGAAGATGAAATCAGTTAACGATGAAATCAGTTAACGATGAAATCAGTTAACGATGAAATCAGTTAACGATGAAATCAGTTAACGATGAAATCAGTTAAATGAAGATGAAATCAGTTAACGATGAAATCAGTTAAATGAAGAATGAAAATGAAATCAGTTAAATGAAGATGAAATCAGTTAACGATGAAATCAGTTAACGATGAAATCAGTTAACGATGAAATCAGTTAAATGAAGATGAAATCAGTTAACGATGAAATCAGTTAACAATGAAATCAGTTAAATGAAGATGAAATCAGTTAACGATGAAATCAGTTAACGATGAAATCAGTTAACGATGAAATCAGTTAAATGAAGATGAAATCAGTTAACGATGAAATCAGTTAACGATGAAATCACTTAAATGAAGATGAAATCAGTTAACGATGAAATCAGTTAACGATGAAATCAGTTAAATGAAGATGAAATCAGTTAACGATGAAATCAGTTAACGATGAAATCAGTTAACGATGAAATCAATTAAATGAAGATGAAATCAGTTAACGATGAAATCAATTAAATGAAGATGAAATCAGTTAACGATGAAATCAGTTAACAATGAAATCAGTTAAATGAAGATGAAATCAGTTAACGATGAAATCAGTTAACGATGAAATCAGTTAACGATGAAATCAGTTAACGATGAAATCAGTTAAATGAAGATGAAATCAGTTAACGATGAAATCAGTTAAATGAAGAATGAAAATGAAATCAGTTAAATGAAGATGAAATCAGTTAACGATGAAATCAGTTAACGATGAAATCAGTTAACGATGAAATCAGTTAAATGAAGATGAAATCAGTTAACGATGAAATCAGTTAACAATGAAATCAGTTAAATGAAGATGAAATCAGTTAACGATGAAATCAGTTAACGATGAAATCAGTTAACGATGAAATCAGTTAAATGAAGATGAAATCAGTTAACGATGAAATCAGTTAACGATGAAATCAGTTAAATGAAGATGAAATCAGTTAACGATGAAATCAGTTAACGATGAAATCAGTTAAATGAAGAATGAAAATGAAATCAGTTAACGATGAAATCAATTAACGATGAAATCAGTTAACGATGAAATCAGTTAAATGAAGATGAAATCAGTTAACGATGAAATCAGTTAACGATGAAATCAGTTAAATGAAGATGAAATCAGTTAACGATGAAATCAGTTAAATGAAGAATGAAAATGAAATCAGTTAACGATGAAATCAATTAACGATGAAATCAGTTAACGATGAAATCAGTTAAATGAAGATGAAATCAGTTAACGATGAAATCAGTTAAAGATGAAATCAGTTAACGATGAAATCAGTTAACGATGAAATCAGTTAAATGAAGATGAAATCAGTTAACGATGAAATCAGTTAACGATGAAATCAATTAACGATGAAATCAGTTAAATGAAGATGAAATCAGTTAACGATGAAATCAGTTAAAGATGAAATCAGTTAAATGAAGAATGAAGATGAAATCAGTTAACGATGAAATCAGTTAAATGAAGATGAAATCAGTTAACGATGAAATCAGTTAACGATGAAATCAGTTAAATGAAGAATGAAAATGAAATCAGTTAACGATGAAATCAATTAACGATGAAATCAGTTAACGATGAAATCAGTTAAATGAAGATGAAATCAGTTAACGATGAAATCAGTTAACGATGAAATCAGTTAAATGAAGATGAAATCAGTTAACGATGAAATCAGTTAACGATGAAATCAGTTAACGATGAAATCAGTTAAATGAAGATGAAATCAGTTAAGGATGAAATCAGTTAACGATGAAATCAGTTAACGATGAAATCAATTAAATGAAGATGAAATCAGTTAACGATGAAATCAGTTAACGATGAAATCAGTTAAATGAAGATGAAATCAGTTAAATGAAGATGAAATCAGTTAACGATGAAATCAGTTAACGATGAAATCAGTTAACGATGAAATCAGTTAAATGAAGATGAAATCAGTTAAAGATGAAATCAGTTAACGATGAAATCAGTTAACGATGAAATCAGTTAAATGAAGATGAAATCAGTTAACGATGAAATCAGTTAACGATGAAATCAATTAACGATGAAATCAATTAAATGAAGATGAAATCAGTTAACGATGAAATCAGTTAAAGATGAAATCAGTTAAATGAAGAATGAAGATGAAATCAGTTAACGATGAAATCAGTTAAATGAAGATGAAATCAGTTAACGATGAAATCAATTAACGATGAAATCAGTTAACGATGAAATCAATTAACGATGAAATCAGTTAAATGAAGATGAAATCAGTTAACGATGAAATCAGTTAACGATGAAATCAGTTAAATGAAGAATGAAAATGAAATCAGTTAACGATGAAATCAATTAACGATGAAATCAGTTAACGATGAAATCAGTTAAATGAAGATGAAATCAGTTAACGATGAAATCAGTTAACGATGAAATCAGTTAAATGAAGATGAAATCAGTTAACGATGAAATCAGTTAACGATGAAATCAGTTAACGATGAAATCAGTTAAATGAAGATGAAATCAGTTAACGATGAAATCAGTTAACGATGAAATCAGTTAACGATGGAATCAGTTAAATGAAGATGAAATCAGTTAAATGAAGAATGAAAATGAAATCAGTTAAATGAAGATGAAATCAGTTAACGATGAAATCAGTTAAATGAAGAATGAAAATGAAATCAGTTAAATGAAGATGAAATCAGTTAACGATGAAATCAGTTAACGATGAAATCAGTTAAATGAAGATGAAATCAGTTAACGATGAAATCAGTTAACGATGAAATCAGTTAACGATGAAATCAATTAAATGAAGATGAAATCAGTTAACGATGAAATCAGTTAAATGAAGATGAAATCAGTTAACGATGAAATCAGTTAAAGATGAAATCAGTTAACGATGAAATCAGTTAACGATGAAATCAGTTAACGATGAAATCAGTTAAATGAAGATGAAATCAGTTAACGATGAAATCAGTTAAATGAAGAATGAAAATGAAATCAGTTAAATGAAGATGAAATCAGTTAACGATGAAATCAGTTAACGATGAAATCAGTTAACGATGAAATCAGTTAAATGAAGATGAAATCAGTTAACGATGAAATCAGTTAACAATGAAATCAGTTAAATGAAGATGAAATCAGTTAACGATGAAATCAGTTAACGATGAAATCAGTTAACGATGAAATCAGTTAAATGAAGATGAAATCAGTTAAAGATGAAATCAGTTAACGATGAAATCAGTTAAATGAAGATGAAATCAGTTAACGATGAAATCAGTTAACGATGAAATCAATTAACGATGAAATCAGTTAAATGAAGATGAAATCAGTTAACGATGAAATCAGTTAAAGATGAAATCAGTTAAATGAAGAATGAAGATGAAATCAGTTAACGATGAAATCAGTTAAATGAAGATGAAATCAGTTAACGATGAAATCAGTTAACGATGAAATCAGTTAAATGAAGATGAAATCAGTTAACGATGAAATCAGTTAAATGAAGAATGAAGATGAAATCAGTTAACGATGAAATCAATTAACGATGAAATCAGTTAACGATGAAATCAGTTAAATGAAGATGAAATCAGTTAACGATGAAATCAGTTAACGATGAAATCAGTTAAATGAAGAATGAAAATGAAATCAGTTAACGATGAAATCAATTAACGATGAAATCAGTTAACGATGAAATCAGTTAAATGAAGATGAAATCAGTTAACGATGAAATCAGTTAACGATGAAATCAGTTAAATGAAGATGAAATCAGTTAACGATGAAATCAGTTAACGATGAAATCAGTTAACGATGAAATCAGTTAAATGAAGATGAAATCAGTTAACGATGAAATCAGTTAACGATGAAATCAGTTAACGATGAAATCAATTAAATGAAGATGAAATCAGTTAACGATGAAATCAGTTAAATGAAGAATGAAAATGAAATCAGTTAAATGAAGATGAAATCAGTTAACGATGAAATCAGTTAACGATGAAATCAGTTAAATGAAGATGAAATCAGTTAACGATGAAATCAGTTAACGATGAAATCAGTTAACGATGAAATCAATTAAATGAAGATGAAATCAGTTAACGATGAAATCAGTTAAATGAAGATGAAATCAGTTAACGATGAAATCAGTTAAAGATGAAATCAGTTAACGATGAAATCAGTTAACGATGAAATCAGTTAACGATGAAATCAGTTAAATGAAGATGACATCAGTTAACGATGAAATCAGTTAAATGAAGAATGAAGATGAAATCAGTTAACGATGAAATCAGTTAACGATGAAATCAGTTAACGATGAAATCAGTTAAATGAAGATGAAATCAGTTAACGATGAAATCAGTTAACGATGAAATCAGTTAACGATGAAATCAATTAAATGAAGATGAAATCAGTTAACGATGAAATCAGTTAACGATGAAATCAGTTAAATGAAGATGAAATCAGTTAAATGAAGATGAAATCAGTTAACGATGAAATCAGTTAACGATGAAATCAGTTAACGATGAAATCAGTTAACGATGAAATCAGTTAAATGAAGATGAAATCAGTTAAAGATGAAATCAGTTAACGATGAAATCAGTTAACGATGAAATCAGTTAAATGAAGATGAAATCAGTTAACGATGAAATCAGTTAACGATGAAATCAATTAACGATGAAATCAGTTAAATGAAGAATGAAGATGAAATCAGTTAACGATGAAATCAGTTAAATGAAGATGAAATCAGTTAACGATGAAATCAATTAACGATGAAATCAGTTAACGATGAAATCAATTAACGATGAAATCAGTTAAATGAAGATGAAATCAGTTAAATGAAGAATGAAGATGAAATCAGTTAACGATGAAATCAGTTAAATGAAGATGAAATCAGTTAACGATGAAATCAATTAACGATGAAATCAGTTAACGATGAAATCAATTAACGATGAAATCAGTTAAATGAAGATGAAATCAGTTAACGATGAAATCAGTTAACGATGAAATCAGTTAACGATGAAATCAATTAACGATGAAATCAGTTAAATGAAGATGAAATCAGTTAAAGATGAAATCAGTTAACGATGAAATCAGTTAACGATGAAATCAGTTAAATGAAGATGAAATCAGTTAACGATGAAATCAGTTAACGATGAAATCAATTAACGATGAAATCAGTTAAATGAAGATGAAATCAGTTAACGATGAAATCAGTTAAAGATGAAATCAGTTAAATGAAGAATGAAGATGAAATCAGTTAACGATGAAATCAGTTAAATGAAGATGAAATCAGTTAACGATGAAATCAATTAACGATGAAATCAATTAACGATGAAATCAGTTAACGATGAAATCAATTAACGATGAAATCAGTTAAATGAAGATGAAATCAGTTAACGATGAAATCAGTTAAAGATGAAATCAGTTAAATGAAGAATGAAGATGAAATCAGTTAACGATGAAATCAGTTAAATGAAGATGAAATCAGTTAACGATGAAATCAATTAACGATGAAATCAGTTAACGATGAAATCAATTAACGATGAAATCAGTTAAATGAAGATGAAATCAGTTAACGATGAAATCAGTTAAAGATGAAATCAGTTAAATGAAGAATGAAGATGAAATCAGTTAACGATGAAATCAATTAACGATGAAATCAGTTAACGATGAAATCAATTAACGATGAAATCAGTTAAATGAAGATGAAATCAGTTAACGATGAAATCAGTTAACGATGAAATCAGTTAACGATGAAATCAATTAACGATGAAATCAGTTAAATGAAGATGAAATCAGTTAACGATGAAATCAGTTAAAGATGAAATCAGTTAAATGAAGAATGAAGATGAAATCAGTTAACGATGAAATCAGTTAAATGAAGATGAAATCAGTTAACGATGAAATCAGTTAACGATGAAATCAGTTAAATGAAGATGAAATCAGTTAACGATGAAATCAGTTAAATGAAGAATGAAGATGAAATCAGTTAACGATGAAATCAATTAACGATGAAATCAGTTAACGATGAAATCAGTTAAATGAAGATGAAATCAGTTAACGATGAAATCAGTTAACGATGAAATCAGTTAAATGAAGAATGAAAATGAAATCAGTTAACGATGAAATCAATTAACGATGAAATCAGTTAACGATGAAATCAGTTAAATGAAGATGAAATCAGTTAACGATGAAATCAGTTAACGATGAAATCAGTTAAATGAAGATGAAATCAGTTAACGATGAAATCAGTTAACGATGAAATCAGTTAACGATGAAATCAATTAAATGAAGATGAAATCAGTTAACGATGAAATCAGTTAAATGAAGAATGAAAATGAAATCAGTTAAATGAAGATGAAATCAGTTAACGATGAAATCAGTTAACGATGAAATCAGTTAAATGAAGATGAAATCAGTTAACGATGAAATCAGTTAACGATGAAATCAGTTAAATGAAGAATGAAAATGAAATCAGTTAACGATGAAATCAATTAACGATGAAATCAGTTAACGATGAAATCAGTTAAATGAAGATGAAATCAGTTAACGATGAAATCAGTTAACGATGAAATCAGTTAAATGAAGATGAAATCAGTTAACGATGAAATCAGTTAACGATGAAATCAGTTAACGATGAAATCAGTTAAATGAAGATGAAATCAGTTAACGATGAAATCAGTTAACGATGAAATCAGTTAACGATGAAATCAATTAAATGAAGATGAAATCAGTTAACGATGAAATCAGTTAAATGAAGAATGAAAATGAAATCAGTTAAATGAAGATGAAATCAGTTAACGATGAAATCAGTTAACGATGAAATCAGTTAAATGAAGATGAAATCAGTTAACGATGAAATCAGTTAACGATGAAATCAGTTAACGATGAAATCAATTAAATGAAGATGAAATCAGTTAACGATGAAATCAGTTAAATGAAGATGAAATCAGTTAACGATGAAATCAGTTAAAGATGAAATCAGTTAACGATGAAATCAGTTAACGATGAAATCAGTTAACGATGAAATCAGTTAAATGAAGATGAAATCAGTTAACGATGAAATCAGTTAAATGAAGAATGAAGATGAAATCAGTTAACGATGAAATCAGTTAACGATGAAATCAGTTAACGATGAAATCAGTTAAATGAAGATGAAATCAGTTAACGATGAAATCAGTTAACGATGAAATCAGTTAACGATGAAATCAATTAAATGAAGATGAAATCAGTTAACGATGAAATCAGTTAACGATGAAATCAGTTAAATGAAGATGAAATCAGTTAAATGAAGATGAAATCAGTTAACGATGAAATCAGTTAACGATGAAATCAGTTAACGATGAAATCAGTTAAATGAAGATGAAATCAGTTAAAGATGAAATCAGTTAACGATGAAATCAGTTAACGATGAAATCAGTTAAATGAAGATGAAATCAGTTAACGATGAAATCAGTTAACGATGAAATCAATTAACGATGAAATCAGTTAAATGAAGATGAAATCAGTTAACGATGAAATCAGTTAAAGATGAAATCAGTTAAATGAAGAATGAAGATGAAATCAGTTAACGATGAAATCAGTTAAATGAAGATGAAATCAGTTAACGATGAAATCAATTAACGATGAAATCAGTTAACGATGAAATCAATTAACGATGAAATCAGTTAAATGAAGATGAAATCAGTTAACGATGAAATCAGTTAAAGATGAAATCAGTTAAATGAAGAATGAAGATGAAATCAGTTAACGATGAAATCAGTTAAATGAAGATGAAATCAGTTAACGATGAAATCAATTAACGATGAAATCAGTTAACGATGAAATCAATTAACGATGAAATCAGTTAAATGAAGATGAAATCAGTTAACGATGAAATCAGTTAACGATGAAATCAGTTAACGATGAAATCAATTAACGATGAAATCAGTTAAATGAAGATGAAATCAGTTAAAGATGAAATCAGTTAACGATGAAATCAGTTAACGATGAAATCAGTTAAATGAAGATGAAATCAGTTAACGATGAAATCAGTTAAATGAAGATGAAATCAGTTAACGATGAAATCAGTTAACGATGAAATCAGTTAACGATGAAATCAATTAACGATGAAATCAGTTAAATGAAGATGAAATCAGTTAACGATGAAATCAGTTAAAGATGAAATCAGTTAAATGAAGAATGAAGATGAAATCAGTTAACGATGAAATCAGTTAACGATGAAATCAGTTAACGATGAAATCAATTAACGATGAAATCAGTTAAATGAAGATGAAATCAGTTAACGATGAAATCAGTTAAAGATGAAATCAGTTAAATGAAGATGAAATCAGTTAACGATGAAATCAATTAACGATGAAATCAGTTAACGATGAAATCAGTTAAATGAAGATGAAATCAGTTAACGATGAAATCAATTAACGATGAAATCAGTTAACGATGAAATCAATTAACGATGAAATCAGTTAAATGAAGATGAAATCAGTTAACGATGAAATCAGTTAAAGATGAAATCAGTTAAATGAAGAATGAAGATGAAATCAGTTAACGATGAAATCAGTTAACGATGAAATCAATTAACGATGAAATCAGTTAAATGAAGATGAAATCAGTTAACGATGAAATCAGTTAAAGATGAAATCAGTTAAATGAAGAATGAAGATGAAATCAGTTAACGATGAAATCAGTTAAATGAAGATGAAATCAGTTAACGATGAAATCAGTTAACGATGAAATCAGTTAACGATGAAATCAATTAAATGAAGATGAAATCAGTTAACGATGAAATCAGTTAAATGAAGATGAAATCAGTTAACGATGAAATCAGTTAAAGATGAAATCAGTTAACGATGAAATCAGTTAAATGAAGATGAAATCAGTTAACGATGAAATCAGTTAAATGAAGAATGAAAATGAAATCAGTTAAATGAAGATGAAATCAGTTAACGATGAAATCAGTTAACGATGAAATCAGTTAACGATGAAATCAGTTAACGATGAAATCAGTTAAATGAAGATGAAATCAGTTAACGATGAAATCAGTTAACAATGAAATCAGTTAACGATGAAATCAGTTAACGATGAAATCAGTTAACGATGAAATCAGTTAAATGAAGATGAAATCAGTTAACGATGAAATCAGTTAAATGAAGAATGAAGATGAAATCAGTTAACGATGAAATCAATTAACGATGAAATCAGTTAACGATGAAATCAGTTAAATGAAGATGAAATCAGTTAACGATGAAATCAGTTAACGATGAAATCAGTTAAATGAAGAATGAAAATGAAATCAGTTAACGATGAAATCAATTAACGATGAAATCAGTTAACGATGAAATCAGTTAAATGAAGATGAAATCAGTTAACGATGAAATCAGTTAACGATGAAATCAGTTAAATGAAGATGAAATCAGTTAACGATGAAATCAGTTAACGATGAAATCAGTTAACGATGAAATCAGTTAAATGAAGATGAAATCAGTTAACGATGAAATCAGTTAACGATGAAATCAGTTAACGATGAAATCAATTAAATGAAGATGAAATCAGTTAACGATGAAATCAGTTAAATGAAGAATGAAAATGAAATCAGTTAAATGAAGATGAAATCAGTTAACGATGAAATCAGTTAACGATGAAATCAGTTAAATGAAGATGAAATCAGTTAACGATGAAATCAGTTAACGATGAAATCAGTTAACGATGAAATCAATTAAATGAAGATGAAATCAGTTAACGATGAAATCAGTTAAATGAAGATGAAATCAGTTAACGATGAAATCAGTTAAAGATGAAATCAGTTAACGATGAAATCAGTTAACGATGAAATCAGTTAACGATGAAATCAGTTAAATGAAGATGAAATCAGTTAACGATGAAATCAGTTAAATGAAGAATGAAGATGAAATCAGTTAACGATGAAATCAGTTAACGATGAAATCAGTTAAATGAAGATGAAATCAGTTAACGATGAAATCAGTTAACGATGAAATCAATTAAATGAAGATGAAATCAGTTAACGATGAAATCAGTTAACGATGAAATCAGTTAAATGAAGATGAAATCAGTTAAATGAAGATGAAATCAGTTAACGATGAAATCAGTTAACGATGAAATCAGTTAACGATGAAATCAGTTAAATGAAGATGAAATCAGTTAAAGATGAAATCAGTTAACGATGAAATCAGTTAACGATGAAATCAGTTAAATGAAGATGAAATCAGTTAACGATGAAATCAGTTAACGATGAAATCAATTAACGATGAAATCAGTTAAATGAAGATGAAATCAGTTAACGATGAAATCAGTTAAAGATGAAATCAGTTAAATGAAGAATGAAGATGAAATCAGTTAACGATGAAATCAGTTAAATGAAGATGAAATCAGTTAACGATGAAATCAATTAACGATGAAATCAGTTAACGATGAAATCAATTAACGATGAAATCAGTTAAATGAAGATGAAATCAGTTAAATGAAGATGAAATCAGTTAACGATGAAATCAGTTAACGATGAAATCAGTTAACGATGAAATCAATTAACGATGAAATCAGTTAAATGAAGATGAAATCAGTTAACGATGAAATCAGTTAAAGATGAAATCAGTTAACGATGAAATCAGTTAAATGAAGATGAAATCAGTTAACGATGAAATCAGTTAACGATGAAATCAATTAACGATGAAATCAGTTAAATGAAGATGAAATCAGTTAACGATGAAATCAGTTAAAGATGAAATCAGTAAATGAAGAATGAAGATGAAATCAGTTAACGATGAAATCAGTTAACGATGAAATCAGTTAACGATGAAATCAATTAACGATGAAATCAGTTAACGATGAAATCAGTTAACGATGAAATCATTAACGATGAAATCAGTTAAATGAAGATGAAATCAGTTAACGATGAAATCAGTTAACGATGAAATCAGTTAAATGAAGATGAAATCAGTTACGATGAAATCAATGAAGATGAAATCAGTTAACGATGAAATCAATTAACGATGAAATCAGTTAACGATGAAATCATTTAACGATGAAATCAGTTAAATGAAGATGAAATCAGTTAACGATGAAATCAGTTAAAGATGAAATCAGTTAAATGAAGAATGAAGATGAAATCAGTTAACGATGAAATCAGTTAAATGAAGATGAAATCAGTTAACGATGAAATCAATTAACGATGAAATCAGTTAACGATGAAATCAGTTAACGATGAAATCAGTTAAATGAAGATGAAATCAGTTAACGATGAAATCAGTTAACGATGAAATCAGTTAACGATGAAATCAATTAACGATGAAATCAGTTAAATGAAGATGAAATCAGTTAACGATGAAATCAGTTAAAGATGAAATCAGTTAAATGAAGAATGAAGATGAAATCAGTTAACGATGAAATCAGTTAAATGAAGATGAAATCAGTTAACGATGAAATCAGTTAACGATGAAATCAGTTAACGATGAAATCAGTTAAATGAAGATGAAATCAGTTAACGATGAAATCAGTTAATGAAGAATGAAGATGAAATCAGTTAACGATGAAATCAATTAACGATGAAATCAGTTAACGATGAAATCAGTTAAATGAAGATGAAATCAGTTAAATGAAGATGAAATCAGTTAACGATGAAATCAGTTAAATGAAGAATGAAAATGAAATCAGTTAACGATGAAATCAATTAACGATGAAATCAGTTAAATGAAGATGAAATCAGTTAACGATGAAATCAGTTAAAGATGAAATCAGTTAACGATGGAATCAGTTAACGATGAAATCAGTTAACGATGAAATCAGTTAAATGAAGATGAAATCAGTTAACGATGAAATCAGTTAACGATGAAATCAGTTAAATGAAGAATGAAAATGAAATCAGTTAACGATGAAATCAATTAACGATGAAATCAGTTAACGATGAAATCAGTTAAATGAAGATGAAATCAGTTAACGATGAAATCAGTTAACGATGAAATCAGTTAAATGAAGATGAAATCAGTTAACGATGAAATCAGTTAACGATGAAATCAGTTAACGATGAAATCAATTAACGATGAAATCAGTTAACGATGAAATCAGTTAAATGAAGATGAAATCAGTTAACGATGAAATCAGTTAACGATGAAATCAGTTAAATGAAGATGAAATCAGTTAACGATGAAATCAGTTAACGATGAAATCAGTTAACGATGAAATCAGTTAACGATGAAATCAATTAAATGAAGATGAAATCAGTTAACGATGAAATCAGTTAAATGAAGATGAAATCAGTTAACGATGAAATCAGTTAAAGATGAAATCAGTTAACGATGAAATCAGTTAACGATGAAATCAGTTAACGATGAAATCAGTTAAATGAAGATGAAATCAGTTAACGATGAAATCAGTTAAATGAAGAATGAAAATGAAATCAGTTAAATGAAGATGAAATCAGTTAACGATGAAATCAGTTAACGATGAAATCAGTTAACGATGAAATCAGTTAAATGAAGATGAAATCAGTTAACGATGAAATCAGTTAACAATGAAATCAGTTAAATGAAGATGAAATCAGTTAACGATGAAATCAGTTAACGATGAAATCAGTTGACGATGAAATCAGTTAAATGAAGATGAAATCAGTTAACGATGAAATCAGTTAAATGAAGAATGAAGATGAAATCAGTTAACGATGAAATCATTAACGATGAAATCAGTTAACGATGAAATCAGTTAAATGAAGATGAAATCAGTTAACGATGAAATCAGTTAACGATGAAATCAGTTAAATGAAGAATGAAAATGAAATCAGTTAACGATGAAATCAATTAACGATGAAATCAGTTAACGATGAAATCAGTTAAATGAAGATGAAATCAGTTAACGATGAAATCAGTTAACGATGAAATCAGTTAAATGAAGATGAAATCAGTTAACGATGAAATCAGTTAACGATGAAATCAGTTAACGATGAAATCAGTTAAATGAAGATGAAATCAGTTAACGATGAAATCAGTTAACGATGAAATCAGTTAACGATGAAATCAATTAAATGAAGATGAAATCAGTTAACGATGAAATCAGTTAAATGAAGAATGAAAATGAAATCAGTTAAATGAAGATGAAATCAGTTAACGATGAAATCAGTTAACGATGAAATCAGTTAAATGAAGATGAAATCAGTTAACGATGAAATCAGTTAACGATGAAATCAGTTAACGATGAAATCAATTAAATGAAGATGAAATCAGTTAACGATGAAATCAGTTAAATGAAGATGAAATCAGTTAACGATGAAATCAGTTAAAGATGAAATCAGTTAACGATGAAATCAGTTAACGATGAAATCAGTTAACGATGAAATCAGTTAAATGAAGATGAAATCAGTTAACGATGAAATCAGTTAAATGAAGAATGAAGATGAAATCAGTTAACGATGAAATCAGTTAACGATGAAATCAGTTAACGATGAAATCAGTTAAATGAAGATGAAATCAGTTAACGATGAAATCAGTTAACGATGAAATCAGTTAACGATGAAATCAATTAAATGAAGATGAAATCAGTTAACGATGAAATCAGTTAACGATGAAATCAGTTAAATGAAGATGAAATCAGTTAAATGAAGATGAAATCAGTTAACGATGAAATCAGTTAACGATGAAATCAGTTAACGATGAAATCAGTTAAATGAAGATGAAATCAGTTAAAGATGAAATCAGTTAACGATGAAATCAGTTAACGATGAAATCAGTTAAATGAAGATGAAATCAGTTAACGATGAAATCAGTTAACGATGAAATCAATTAACGATGAAATCAGTTAAATGAAGATGAAATCAGTTAACGATGAAATCAGTTAAAGATGAAATCAGTTAAATGAAGAATGAAGATGAAATCAGTTAACGATGAAATCAGTTAAATGAAGATGAAATCAGTTAACGATGAAATCAATTAACGATGAAATCAGTTAACGATGAAATCAATTAACGATGAAATCAGTTAAATGAAGATGAAATCAGTTAACGATGAAATCAGTTAAAGATGAAATCAGTTAAATGAAGAATGAAGATGAAATCAGTTAACGATGAAATCAGTTAAATGAAGATGAAATCAGTTAACGATGAAATCAATTAACGATGAAATCAGTTAACGATGAAATCAATTAACGATGAAATCAGTTAAATGAAGATGAAATCAGTTAACGATGAAATCAGTTAACGATGAAATCAGTTAACGATGAAATCAATTAACGATGAAATCAGTTAAATGAAGATGAAATCAGTTAAAGATGAAATCAGTTAACGATGAAATCAGTTAACGATGAAATCAGTTAAATGAAGATGAAATCAGTTAACGATGAAATCAGTTAAATGAAGATGAAATCAGTTAACGATGAAATCAGTTAACGATGAAATCAGTTAACGATGAAATCAATTAACGATGAAATCAGTTAAATGAAGATGAAATCAGTTAACGATGAAATCAGTTAAAGATGAAATCAGTTAAATGAAGAATGAAGATGAAATCAGTTAACGATGAAATCAGTTAACGATGAAATCAGTTAACGATGAAATCAATTAACGATGAAATCAGTTAAATGAAGATGAAATCAGTTAACGATGAAATCAGTTAAAGATGAAATCAGTTAAATGAAGATGAAATCAGTTAACGATGAAATCAATTAACGATGAAATCAGTTAACGATGAAATCAGTTAAATGAAGATGAAATCAGTTAACGATGAAATCAATTAACGATGAAATCAGTTAACGATGAAATCAATTAACGATGAAATCAGTTAAATGAAGATGAAATCAGTTAACGATGAAATCAGTTAAAGATGAAATCAGTTAAATGAAGAATGAAGATGAAATCAGTTAACGATGAAATCAGTTAACGATGAAATCAGTTAACGATGAAATCAATTAACGATGAAATCAGTTAAATGAAGATGAAATCAGTTAACGATGAAATCAGTTAAAGATGAAATCAGTTAAATGAAGAATGAAGATGAAATCAGTTAACGATGAAATCAGTTAAATGAAGATGAAATCAGTTAACGATGAAATCAGTTAACGATGAAATCAGTTAACGATGAAATCAGTTAACGATGAAATCAATTAAATGAAGATGAAATCAGTTAACGATGAAATCAGTTAAATGAAGATGAAATCAGTTAACGATGAAATCAGTTAAAGATGAAATCAGTTAACGATGAAATCAGTTAACGATGAAATCAGTTAACGATGAAATCAGTTAAATGAAGATGAAATCAGTTAACGATGAAATCAGTTAAATGAAGAATGAAAATGAAATCAGTTAAATGAAGATGAAATCAGTTAACGATGAAATCAGTTAACGATGAAATCAGTTAACGATGAAATCAGTTAAATGAAGATGAAATCAGTTAACGATGAAATCAGTTAACAATGAAATCAGTTAAATGAAGATGAAATCAGTTAACGATGAAATCAGTTAACGATGAAATCAGTTAACGATGAAATCAGTTAAATGAAGATGAAATCAGTTAACGATGAAATCAGTTAAATGAAGAATGAAGATGAAATCAGTTAACGATGAAATCAATTAACGATGAAATCAGTTAACGATGAAATCAGTTAAATGAAGATGAAATCAGTTAACGATGAAATCAGTTAACGATGAAATCAGTTAAATGAAGAATGAAAATGAAATCAGTTAACGATGAAATCAATTAACGATGAAATCAGTTAACGATGAAATCAGTTAACGATGAAATCAGTTAAATGAAGATGAAATCAGTTAACGATGAAATCAGTTAACGATGAAATCAGTTAACGATGAAATCAGTTAAATGAAGATGAAATCAGTTAACGATGAAATCAGTTAACGATGAAATCAGTTAACGATGAAATCAATTAAATGAAGATGAAATCAGTTAACGATGAAATCAGTTAAATGAAGAATGAAAATGAAATCAGTTAAATGAAGATGAAATCAGTTAACGATGAAATCAGTTAACGATGAAATCAGTTAAATGAAGATGAAATCAGTTAACGATGAAATCAGTTAACGATGAAATCAGTTAACGATGAAATCAATTAAATGAAGATGAAATCAGTTAACGATGAAATCAGTTAAATGAAGATGAAATCAGTTAACGATGAAATCAGTTAAAGATGAAATCAGTTAACGATGAAATCAGTTAACGATGAAATCAGTTAACGATGAAATCAGTTAAATGAAGATGAAATCAGTTAACGATGAAATCAGTTAAATGAAGAATGAAGATGAAATCAGTTAACGATGAAATCAGTTAACGATGAAATCAGTTAACGATGAAATCAGTTAAATGAAGATGAAATCAGTTAACGATGAAATCAGTTAACGATGAAATCAGTTAACGATGAAATCAATTAAATGAAGATGAAATCAGTTAACGATGAAATCAGTTAACGATGAAATCAGTTAAATGAAGATGAAATCAGTTAAATGAAGATGAAATCAGTTAACGATGAAATCAGTTAACGATGAAATCAGTTAACGATGAAATCAGTTAAATGAAGATGAAATCAGTTAAAGATGAAATCAGTTAACGATGAAATCAGTTAACGATGAAATCAGTTAAATGAAGATGAAATCAGTTAACGATGAAATCAGTTAACGATGAAATCAATTAACGATGAAATCAGTTAAATGAAGATGAAATCAGTTAACGATGAAATCAGTTAAAGATGAAATCAGTTAAATGAAGAATGAAGATGAAATCAGTTAACGATGAAATCAGTTAAATGAAGATGAAATCAGTTAACGATGAAATCAATTAACGATGAAATCAGTTAACGATGAAATCAATTAACGATGAAATCAGTTAAATGAAGATGAAATCAGTTAACGATGAAATCAGTTAAAGATGAAATCAGTTAAATGAAGAATGAAGATGAAATCAGTTAACGATGAAATCAGTTAAATGAAGATGAAATCAGTTAACGATGAAATCAATTAACGATGAAATCAGTTAACGATGAAATCAATTAACGATGAAATCAGTTAAATGAAGATGAAATCAGTTAACGATGAAATCAGTTAACGATGAAATCAGTTAACGATGAAATCAATTAACGATGAAATCAGTTAAATGAAGATGAAATCAGTTAACGATGAAATCAGTTAAAGATGAAATCAGTTAAATGAAGAATGAAGATGAAATCAGTTAACGATGAAATCAGTTAAATGAAGATGAAATCAGTTAACGATGAAATCAGTTAACGATGAAATCAGTTAAATGAAGATGAAATCAGTTAACGATGAAATCAGTTAAATGAAGATGAAATCAGTTAACGATGAAATCAGTTAAATGAAGAATGAAGATGAAATCAGTTAACGATGAAATCAATTAACGATGAAATCAGTTAACGATGAAATCAGTTAAATGAAGATGAAATCAGTTAACGATGAAATCAGTTAACGATGAAATCAGTTAAATGAAGAATGAAAATGAAATCAGTTAACGATGAAATCAATTAACGATGAAATCAGTTAACGATGAAATCAGTTAAATGAAGATGAAATCAGTTAACGATGAAATCAGTTAACGATGAAATCAGTTAAATGAAGATGAAATCAGTTAACGATGAAATCAGTTAACGATGAAATCAGTTAACGATGAAATCAGTTAACGATGAAATCAATTAAATGAAGATGAAATCAGTTAACGATGAAATCAGTTAAATGAAGAATGAAAATGAAATCAGTTAAATGAAGATGAAATCAGTTAACGATGAAATCAGTTAACGATGAAATCAGTTAAATGAAGATGAAATCAGTTAACGATGAAATCAGTTAACGATGAAATCAGTTAAATGAAGAATGAAAATGAAATCAGTTAACGATGAAATCAATTAACGATGAAATCAGTTAACGATGAAATCAGTTAAATGAAGATGAAATCAGTTAACGATGAAATCAGTTAACGATGAAATCAGTTAAATGAAGATGAAATCAGTTAACGATGAAATCAGTTAACGATGAAATCAGTTAACGATGAAATCAGTTAAATGAAGATGAAATCAGTTAACGATGAAATCAGTTAACGATGAAATCAGTTAACGATGAAATCAATTAAATGAAGATGAAATCAGTTAACGATGAAATCAGTTAAATGAAGAATGAAAATGAAATCAGTTAAATGAAGATGAAATCAGTTAACGATGAAATCAGTTAACGATGAAATCAGTTAAATGAAGATGAAATCAGTTAACGATGAAATCAGTTAACGATGAAATCAGTTAACGATGAAATCAATTAAATGAAGATGAAATCAGTTAACGATGAAATCAGTTAAATGAAGATGAAATCAGTTAACGATGAAATCAGTTAAAGATGAAATCAGTTAACGATGAAATCAGTTAACGATGAAATCAGTTAACGATGAAATCAGTTAAATGAAGATGAAATCAGTTAACGATGAAATCAGTTAAATGAAGAATGAAGATGAAATCAGTTAACGATGAAATCAGTTAACGATGAAATCAGTTAACGATGAAATCAGTTAAATGAAGATGAAATCAGTTAACGATGAAATCAGTTAACGATGAAATCAGTTAACGATGAAATCAATTAAATGAAGATGAAATCAGTTAACGATGAAATCAGTTAACGATGAAATCAGTTAAATGAAGATGAAATCAGTTAAATGAAGATGAAATCAGTTAACGATGAAATCAGTTAACGATGAAATCAGTTAACGATGAAATCAGTTAAATGAAGATGAAATCAGTTAAAGATGAAATCAGTTAACGATGAAATCAGTTAACGATGAAATCAGTTAAATGAAGATGAAATCAGTTAACGATGAAATCAGTTAACGATGAAATCAATTAACGATGAAATCAGTTAAATGAAGATGAAATCAGTTAACGATGAAATCAGTTAAAGATGAAATCAGTTAAATGAAGAATGAAGATGAAATCAGTTAACGATGAAATCAGT
Organism: Semicossyphus pulcher; assembly: GCF_022749685.1. Classification (NCBI taxonomy): domain Eukaryota; kingdom Metazoa; phylum Chordata; class Actinopteri; order Labriformes; family Labridae; genus Semicossyphus; species Semicossyphus pulcher. The sequence goes on from NW_027211756.1 coordinate 52,046, forward strand.
TAAATGAAGATGAAATCAGTTAACGATGAAATCAATTAACGATGAAATCAGTTAACGATGAAATCAATTAACGATGAAATCAGTTAAATGAAGATGAAATCAGTTAACGATGAAATCAGTTAAAGATGAAATCAGTTAAATGAAGAATGAAGATGAAATCAGTTAACGATGAAATCAGTTAAATGAAGATGAAATCAGTTAACGATGAAATCAATTAACGATGAAATCAGTTAACGATGAAATCAATTAACGATGAAATCAGTTAACGATGAAATCAATTAACGATGAAATCAGTTAAATGAAGATGAAATCAGTTAAAGATGAAATCAGTTAACGATGAAATCAGTTAACGATGAAATCAGTTAAATGAAGATGAAATCAGTTAACGATGAAATCAGTTAAATGAAGATGAAATCAGTTAACGATGAAATCAGTTAACGATGAAATCAGTTAACGATGAAATCAATTAACGATGAAATCAGTTAAATGAAGATGAAATCAGTTAACGATGAAATCAGTTAAAGATGAAATCAGTTAAATGAAGAATGAAGATGAAATCAGTTAACGATGAAATCAGTTAACGATGAAATCAGTTAACGATGAAATCAATTAACGATGAAATCAGTTAAATGAAGATGAAATCAGTTAACGATGAAATCAGTTAAAGATGAAATCAGTTAAATGAAGATGAAATCAGTTAACGATGAAATCAATTAACGATGAAATCAGTTAACGATGAAATCAGTTAAATGAAGATGAAATCAGTTAACGATGAAATCAATTAACGATGAAATCAGTTAACGATGAAATCAATTAACGATGAAATCAGTTAAATGAAGATGAAATCAGTTAACGATGAAATCAGTTAAAGATGAAATCAGTTAAATGAAGAATGAAGATGAAATCAGTTAACGATGAAATCAGTTAACGATGAAATCAGTTAACGATGAAATCAATTAACGATGAAATCAGTTAAATGAAGATGAAATCAGTTAACGATGAAATCAGTTAAAGATGAAATCAGTTAACGATGAAATCAGTTAACGATGAAATCAATTAAATGAAGATGAAATCAGTTAACGATGAAATCAGTTAAATGAAGATGAAATCAGTTAACGATGAAATCAGTTAACGATGAAATCAGTTAACGATGAAATCAGTTAACGATGAAATCAATTAAATGAAGATGAAATCAGTTAACGATGAAATCAGTTAAATGAAGATGAAATCAGTTAACGATGAAATCAGTTAAAGATGAAATCAGTTAACGATGAAATCAGTTAACGATGAAATCAGTTAACGATGAAATCAGTTAAATGAAGATGAAATCAGTTAACGATGAAATCAGTTAAATGAAGAATGAAAATGAAATCAGTTAAATGAAGATGAAATCAGTTAACGATGAAATCAGTTAACGATGAAATCAGTTAACGATGAAATCAGTTAAATGAAGATGAAATCAGTTAACGATGAAATCAGTTAACAATGAAATCAGTTAAATGAAGATGAAATCAGTTAACGATGAAATCAGTTAACGATGAAATCAGTTAAATGAAGATGAAATCAGTTAACGATGAAATCAGTTAAATGAAGAATGAAGATGAAATCAGTTAACGATGAAATCAATTAACGATGAAATCAGTTAACGATGAAATCAGTTAAATGAAGATGAAATCAGTTAACGATGAAATCAGTTAACGATGAAATCAGTTAAATGAAGAATGAAAATGAAATCAGTTAACGATGAAATCAATTAACGATGAAATCAGTTAACGATGAAATCAGTTAAATGAAGATGAAATCAGTTAACGATGAAATCAGTTAACGATGAAATCAGTTAAATGAAGATGAAATCAGTTAACGATGAAATCAGTTAACGATGAAATCAGTTAACGATGAAATCAGTTAAATGAAGATGAAATCAGTTAACGATGAAATCAGTTAACGATGAAATCAATTAAATGAAGATGAAATCAGTTAACGATGAAATCAGTTAAATGAAGAATGAAAATGAAATCAGTTAAATGAAGATGAAATCAGTTAACGATGAAATCAGTTAACGATGAAATCAGTTAAATGAAGATGAAATCAGTTAACGATGAAATCAGTTAACGATGAAATCAGTTAACGATGAAATCAATTAAATGAAGATGAAATCAGTTAACGATGAAATCAGTTAAATGAAGATGAAATCAGTTAACGATGAAATCAGTTAAAGATGAAATCAGTTAACGATGAAATCAGTTAACGATGAAATCAGTTAACGATGAAATCAGTTAAATGAAGATGAAATCAGTTAACGATGAAATCAGTTAAATGAAGAATGAAGATGAAATCAGTTAACGATGAAATCAGTTAACGATGAAATCAGTTAACGATGAAATCAGTTAAATGAAGATGAAATCAGTTAACGATGAAATCAGTTAACGATGAAATCAGTTAACGATGAAATCAATTAAATGAAGATGAAATCAGTTAACGATGAAATCAGTTAACGATGAAATCAGTTAAATGAAGATGAAATCAGTTAAATGAAGATGAAATCAGTTAACGATGAAATCAGTTAACGATGAAATCAGTTAACGATGAAATCAGTTAAATGAAGATGAAATCAGTTAAAGATGAAATCAGTTAACGATGAAATCAGTTAACGATGAAATCAGTTAAATGAAGATGAAATCAGTTAACGATGAAATCAGTTAACGATGAAATCAATTAACGATGAAATCAGTTAAATGAAGATGAAATCAGTTAACGATGAAATCAGTTAAAGATGAAATCAGTTAAATGAAGAATGAAGATGAAATCAGTTAACGATGAAATCAGTTAAATGAAGATGAAATCAGTTAACGATGAAATCAATTAACGATGAAATCAGTTAACGATGAAATCAATTAACGATGAAATCAGTTAAATGAAGATGAAATCAGTTAACGATGAAATCAGTTAAAGATGAAATCAGTTAAATGAAGAATGAAGATGAAATCAGTTAACGATGAAATCAGTTAAATGAAGATGAAATCAGTTAACGATGAAATCAATTAACGATGAAATCAGTTAACGATGAAATCAATTAACGATGAAATCAGTTAAATGAAGATGAAATCAGTTAACGATGAAATCAGTTAACGATGAAATCAGTTAACGATGAAATCAATTAACGATGAAATCAGTTAAATGAAGATGAAATCAGTTAAAGATGAAATCAGTTAACGATGAAATCAGTTAACGATGAAATCAGTTAAATGAAGATGAAATCAGTTAACGATGAAATCAGTTAACGATGAAATCAATTAACGATGAAATCAGTTAAATGAAGATGAAATCAGTTAACGATGAAATCAGTTAAAGATGAAATCAGTTAAATGAAGAATGAAGATGAAATCAGTTAACGATGAAATCAGTTAAATGAAGATGAAATCAGTTAACGATGAAATCAATTAACGATGAAATCAATTAACGATGAAATCAGTTAACGATGAAATCAATTAACGATGAAATCAGTTAAATGAAGATGAAATCAGTTAACGATGAAATCAGTTAAAGATGAAATCAGTTAAATGAAGAATGAAGATGAAATCAGTTAACGATGAAATCAGTTAAATGAAGATGAAATCAGTTAACGATGAAATCAATTAACGATGAAATCAGTTAACGATGAAATCAATTAACGATGAAATCAGTTAAATGAAGATGAAATCAGTTAACGATGAAATCAGTTAAAGATGAAATCAGTTAAATGAAGAATGAAGATGAAATCAGTTAACGATGAAATCAGTTAAATGAAGATGAAATCAGTTAACGATGAAATCAATTAACGATGAAATCAGTTAACGATGAAATCAATTAACGATGAAATCAGTTAAATGAAGATGAAATCAGTTAACGATGAAATCAGTTAACGATGAAATCAGTTAACGATGAAATCAATTAACGATGAAATCAGTTAAATGAAGATGAAATCAGTTAACGATGAAATCAGTTAAAGATGAAATCAGTTAAATGAAGAATGAAGATGAAATCAGTTAACGATGAAATCAGTTAAATGAAGATGAAATCAGTTAACGATGAAATCAGTTAACGATGAAATCAGTTAACGATGAAATCAGTTAAATGAAGATGAAATCAGTTAACGATGAAATCAGTTAAATGAAGAATGAAGATGAAATCAGTTAACGATGAAATCAATTAACGATGAAATCAGTTAACGATGAAATCAGTTAAATGAAGATGAAATCAGTTAAATGAAGATGAAATCAGTTAACGATGAAATCAGTTAAATGAAGAATGAAAATGAAATCAGTTAACGATGAAATCAATTAACGATGAAATCAGTTAACGATGAAATCAGTTAAATGAAGATGAAATCAGTTAACGATGAAATCAGTTAACGATGAAATCAGTTAAATGAAGATGAAATCAGTTAACGATGAAATCAGTTAACGATGAAATCAGTTAACGATGAAATCAGTTAACGATGAAATCAATTAAATGAAGATGAAATCAGTTAACGATGAAATCAGTTAAATGAAGAATGAAAATGAAATCAGTTAAATGAAGATGAAATCAGTTAACGATGAAATCAGTTAACGATGAAATCAGTTAAATGAAGATGAAATCAGTTAACGATGAAATCAGTTAACGATGAAATCAGTTAACGATGAAATCAATTAAATGAAGATGAAATCAGTTAACGATGAAATCAGTTAAATGAAGATGAAATCAGTTAACGATGAAATCAGTTAAAGATGAAATCAGTTAACGATGAAATCAGTTAACGATGAAATAAGTTAAATGAAGATGAAATCAGTTAACGATGAAATCAGTTAAATGAAGAATGAAAATGAAATCAGTTAAATGAAGATGAAATCAGTTAACGATGAAATCAGTTAACGATGAAATCAGTTAACGATGAAATCAGTTAAATGAAGATGAAATCAGTTAACGATGAAATCAGTTAACAATGAAATCAGTTAAATGAAGATGAAATCAGTTAACGATGAAATCAGTTAACGATGAAATCAGTTAACGATGAAATCAGTTAAATGAAGATGAAATCAGTTAACGATGAAATCAGTTAAATGAAGAATGAAGATGAAATCAGTTAACGATGAAATCAATTAACGATGAAATCAGTTAACGATGAAATCAGTTAAATGAAGATGAAATCAGTTAACGATGAAATCAGTTAACGATGAAATCAGTTAAATGAAGAATGAAAATGAAATCAGTTAACGATGAAATCAATTAACGATGAAATCAGTTAACGATGAAATCAGTTAAATGAAGATGAAATCAGTTAACGATGAAATCAGTTAACGATGAAATCAGTTAAATGAAGATGAAATCAGTTAACGATGAAATCAGTTAACGATGAAATCAGTTAAATGAAGAATGAAAATGAAATCAGTTAACGATGAAATCAATTAACGATGAAATCAGTTAACGATGAAATCAGTTAAATGAAGATGAAATCAGTTAACGATGAAATCAGTTAACGATGAAATCAGTTAAATGAAGATGAAATCAGTTAACGATGAAATCAGTTAACGATGAAATCAGTTAACGATGAAATCAATTAAATGAAGATGAAATCAGTTAACGATGAAATCAGTTAAATGAAGATGAAATCAGTTAACGATGAAATCAGTTAAAGATGAAATCAGTTAACGATGAAATCAGTTAACGATGAAATCAGTTAAATGAAGATGAAATCAGTTAACGATGAAATCAGTTAAATGAAGAATGAAAATGAAATCAGTTAAATGAAGATGAAATCAGTTAACGATGAAATCAGTTAACGATGAAATCAGTTAACGATGAAATCAGTTAAATGAAGATGAAATCAGTTAACGATGAAATCAGTTAACAATGAAATCAGTTAAATGAAGATGAAATCAGTTAACGATGAAATCAGTTAACGATGAAATCAGTTAACGATGAAATCAGTTAAATGAAGATGAAATCAGTTAAAGATGAAATCAGTTAACGATGAAATCAGTTAACGATGAAATCAGTTAAATGAAGATGAAATCAGTTAACGATGAAATCAGTTAACGATGAAATCAATTAACGATGAAATCAGTTAAATGAAGATGAAATCAGTTAACGATGAAATCAGTTAAAGATGAAATCAGTTAAATGAAGAATGAAGATGAAATCAGTTAACGATGAAATCAGTTAAATGAAGATGAAATCAGTTAACGATGAAATCAGTTAACGATGAAATCAGTTAACGATGAAATCAGTTAAATGAAGATGAAATCAGTTAACGATGAAATCAGTTAAATGAAGAATGAAGATGAAATCAGTTAACGATGAAATCAATTAACGATGAAATCAGTTAACGATGAAATCAGTTAACGATGAAATCAGTTAACGATGAAATCAGTTAAATGAAGAATGAAAATGAAATCAGTTAACGATGAAATCAATTAACGATGAAATCAGTTAACGATGAAATCAGTTAAATGAAGATGAAATCAGTTAACGATGAAATCAGTTAACGATGAAATCAGTTAAATGAAGATGAAATCAGTTAACGATGAAATCAGTTAACGATGAAATCAGTTAACGATGAAATCAGTTAAATGAAGATGAAATCAGTTAACGATGAAATCAGTTAACGATGAAATCAGTTAACGATGAAATCAATTAAATGAAGATGAAATCAGTTAACGATGAAATCAGTTAACGATGAAATCAGTTAAATGAAGATGAAATCAGTTAAATGAAGATGAAATCAGTTAACGATGAAATCAGTTAACGATGAAATCAGTTAAATGAAGATGAAATCAGTTAAAGATGAAATCAGTTAACGATGAAATCAGTTAACGATGAAATCAGTTAAATGAAGATGAAATCAGTTAACGATGAAATCAGTTAACGATGAAATCAATTAACGATGAAATCAGTTAAATGAAGATGAAATCAGTTAACGATGAAATCAGTTAAAGATGAAATCAGTTAAATGAAGAATGAAGATGAAATCAGTTAACGATGAAATCAGTTAAATGAAGATGAAATCAGTTAACGATGAAATCAATTAACGATGAAATCAGTTAACGATGAAATCAATTAACGATGAAATCAGTTAAATGAAGATGAAATCAGTTAACGATGAAATCAGTTAAAGATGAAATCAGTTAAATGAAGAATGAAGATGAAATCAGTTAACGATGAAATCAGTTAAATGAAGATGAAATCAGTTAACGATGAAATCAATTAACGATGAAATCAGTTAACGATGAAATCAATTAACGATGAAATCAGTTAAATGAAGATGAAATCAGTTAACGATGAAATCAGTTAAAGATGAAATCAGTTAAATGAAGAATGAAGATGAAATCAGTTAACGATGAAATCAGTTAAATGAAGATGAAATCAGTTAACGATGAAATCAGTTAACGATGAAATCAGTTAAATGAAGATGAAATCAGTTAACGATGAAATCAGTTAAATGAAGAATGAAGATGAAATCAGTTAACGATGAAATCAATTAACGATGAAATCAGTTAACGATGAAATCAGTTAAATGAAGATGAAATCAGTTAACGATGAAATCAGTTAACGATGAAATCAGTTAAATGAAGATGAAATCAGTTAACGATGAAATCAGTTAACGATGAAATCAGTTAACGATGAAATCAGTTAAATGAAGATGAAATCAGTTAACGATGAAATCAGTTAACGATGAAATCAGTTAACGATGAAATCAATTAAATGAAGATGAAATCAGTTAACGATGAAATCAGTTAACGATGAAATCAGTTAAATGAAGATGAAATCAGTTAAATGAAGATGAAATCAGTTAACGATGAAATCAGTTAACGATGAAATCAGTTAACGATGAAATCAGTTAAATGAAGATGAAATCAGTTAAAGATGAAATCAGTTAACGATGAAATCAGTTAACGATGAAATCAGTTAAATGAAGATGAAATCAGTTAACGATGAAATCAGTTAACGATGAAATCAATTAACGATGAAATCAGTTAAATGAAGATGAAATCAGTTAACGATGAAATCAGTTAAAGATGAAATCAGTTAAATGAAGAATGAAGATGAAATCAGTTAACGATGAAATCAGTTAAATGAAGATGAAATCAGTTAACGATGAAATCAATTAACGATGAAATCAGTTAACGATGAAATCAATTAACGATGAAATCAGTTAAATGAAGATGAAATCAGTTAACGATGAAATCAGTTAAAGATGAAATCAGTTAAATGAAGAATGAAGATGAAATCAGTTAACGATGAAATCAGTTAAATGAAGATGAAATCAGTTAACGATGAAATCAATTAACGATGAAATCAGTTAACGATGAAATCAATTAACGATGAAATCAGTTAAATGAAGATGAAATCAGTTAACGATGAAATCAGTTAAAGATGAAATCAGTTAAATGAAGAATGAAGATGAAATCAGTTAACGATGAAATCAGTTAAATGAAGATGAAATCAGTTAACGATGAAATCAATTAACGATGAAATCAGTTAACGATGAAATCAATTAACGATGAAATCAGTTAAATGAAGATGAAATCAGTTAACGATGAAATCAGTTAAAGATGAAATCAGTTAAATGAAGAATGAAGATGAAATCAGTTAACGATGAAATCAGTTAAATGAAGATGAAATCAGTTAACGATGAAATCAGTTAACGATGAAATCAGTTAACGATGAAATCAGTTAAATGAAGATGAAATCAGTTAACGATGAAATCAGTTAAATGAAGAATGAAGATGAAATCAGTTAACGATGAAATCAATTAACGATGAAATCAGTTAACGATGAAATCAGTTAACGATGAAATCAGTTAAATGAAGATGAAATCAGTTAACGATGAAATCAGTTAACGATGAAATCAGTTAAATGAAGAATGAAAATGAAATCAGTTAACGATGAAATCAATTAACGATGAAATCAGTTAACGATGAAATCAGTTAAATGAAGATGAAATCAGTTAACGATGAAATCAGTTAACGATGAAATCAGTTAAATGAAGATGAAATCAGTTAACGATGAAATCAGTTAACGATGAAATCAGTTAACGATGAAATCAGTTAAATGAAGATGAAATCAGTTAACGATGAAATCAGTTAACGATGAAATCAGTTAACGATGAAATCAATTAAATGAAGATGAAATCAGTTAACGATGAAATCAGTTAAATGAAGAATGAAAATGAAATCAGTTAAATGAAGATGAAATCAGTTAACGATGAAATCAGTTAACGATGAAATCAGTTAAATGAAGATGAAATCAGTTAACGATGAAATCAGTTAACGATGAAATCAGTTAACGATGAAATCAATTAAATGAAGATGAAATCAGTTAACGATGAAATCAGTTAAATGAAGATGAAATCAGTTAACGATGAAATCAGTTAAAGATGAAATCAGTTAACGATGAAATCAGTTAACGATGAAATCAGTTAACGATGAAATCAGTTAAATGAAGATGAAATCAGTTAACGATGAAATCAGTTAAATGAAGAATGAAAATGAAATCAGTTAAATGAAGATGAAATCAGTTAACGATGAAATCAGTTAACGATGAAATCAGTTAAATGAAGAATGAAAATGAAATCAGTTAACGATGAAATCAATTAACGATGAAATCAGTTAACGATGAAATCAGTTAAATGAAGATGAAATCAGTTCACGATGAAATCAGTTAAATGAAGAATGAAAATGAAATCAGTTAAATGAAGATGAAATCAGTTAACGATGAAATCAGTTAAATGAAGAATGAAAATGAAATCAGTTAAATGAAGATGAAATCAGTTAACGATGAAATCAGTTAAATGAAGATGAAATCAGTTAACGATGAAATCAGTTAACGATGAAATCAATTAAATGAAGATGAAATCAGTTAACGATGAAATCAGTTAAATGAAGAATGAAAATGAAATCAGTTAAATCAAGATGAAATCAGTTAACGATGAAATCAGTTAACGATGAAATCAGTTAAATGAAGATGAAATCAGTTAACGATGAAATCAGTTAACGATGAAATCAGTTAACGATGAAATCAGTTAAATGAAGATGAAATCAGTTAACGATGAAATCAGTTAAAGATGAAATCAGTTAACGATGAAATCAGTTAACGATGAAATCAGTTAACGATGAAATCAGTTAAATGAAGATGAAATCAGTTAACGATGAAATCAGTTAAATGAAGAATGAAAATGAAATCAGTTAAATGAAGATGAAATCAGTTAACGATGAAATCAGTTAACGATGAAATCAGTTAAATGAAGATGAAATCAGTTAACGATGAAATCAGTTAACAATGAAATCAGTTAAATGAAGATGAAATCAGTTAACGATGAAATCAGTTAACGATGAAATCAGTTAACGATGAAATCAGTTAAATGAAGATGAAATCAGTTAAAGATGAAATCAGTTAACGATGAAATCAGTTAAATGAAGATGAAATCAGTTAACGATGAAATCAGTTAACGATGAAATCAATTAACGATGAAATCAGTTAAATGAAGATGAAATCAGTTAACGATGAAATCAGTTAACGATGAAATCAGTTAAATGAAGAATGAAGATGAAATCAGTTAACGATGAAATCAGTTAAATGAAGATGAAATCAGTTAACGATGAAATCAGTTAACGATGAAATCAGTTAAATGAAGATGAAATCAGTTAACGATGAAATCAGTTAAATGAAGAATGAAGATGAAATCAGTTAACGATGAAATCAATTAACGATGAAATCAGTTAACGATGAAATCAGTTAAATGAAGATGAAATCAGTTAACGATGAAATCAGTTAACGATGAAATCAGTTAAATGAAGAATGAAAATGAAATCAGTTAACGATGAAATCAATTAACGATGAAATCAGTTAACGATGAAATCAGTTAAATGAAGATGAAATCAGTTAACGATGAAATCAGTTAACGATGAAATCAGTTAAATGAAGATGAAATCAGTTAACGATGAAATCAGTTAACGATGAAATCAGTTAACGATGAAATCAGTTAAATGAAGATGAAATCAGTTAACGATGAAATCAGTTAACGATGAAATCAGTTAACGATGAAATCAATTAAATGAAGATGAAATCAGTTAACGATGAAATCAGTTAACGATGAAATCAGTTAAATGAAGATGAAATCAGTTAAATGAAGATGAAATCAGTTAACGATGAAATCAGTTAACGATGAAATCAGTTAACGATGAAATCAGTTAAATGAAGATGAAATCAGTTAAAGATGAAATCAGTTAACGATGAAATCAGTTAACGATGAAATCAGTTAAATGAAGATGAAATCAGTTAACGATGAAATCAGTTAACGATGAAATCAATTAACGATGAAATCAGTTAAATGAAGATGAAATCAGTTAACGATGAAATCAGTTAAAGATGAAATCAGTTAAATGAAGAATGAAGATGAAATCAGTTAACGATGAAATCAGTTAAATGAAGATGAAATCAGTTAACGATGAAATCAGTTAACGATGAAATCAGTTAACGATGAAATCAGTTAAATGAAGATGAAATCAGTTAACGATGAAATCAGTTAAATGAAGAATGAAGATGAAATCAGTTAACGATGAAATCAATTAATGATGAAATCAGTTAACGATGAAATCAGTTAAATGAAGATGAAATCAGTTAACGATGAAATCAGTTAACGATGAAATCAGTTAAATGAAGAATGAAAATGAAATCAGTTAACGATGAAATCAATTAACGATGAAATCAGTTAACGATGAAATCAGTTAAATGAAGATGAAATCAGTTAACGATGAAATCAGTTAACGATGAAATCAGTTAAATGAAGATGAAATCAGTTAACGATGAAATCAGTTAACGATGAAATCAATTAACGATGAAATCAGTTAAATGAAGATGAAATCAGTTAACGATGAAATCAGTTAAAGATGAAATCAGTTAAATGAAGAATGAAGATGAAATCAGTTAACGATGAAATCAGTTAAATGAAGATGAAATCAGTTAACGATGAAATCAATTAACGATGAAATCAGTTAACGATGAAATCAATTAACGATGAAATCAGTTAAATGAAGATGAAATCAGTTAACGATGAAATCAGTTAAAGATGAAATCAGTTAAATGAAGAATGAAGATGAAATCAGTTAACGATGAAATCAGTTAACGATGAAATCAGTTAACGATGAAATCAATTAACGATGAAATCAGTTAAATGAAGATGAAATCAGTTAACGATGAAATCAATTAACGATGAAATCAGTTAACGATGAAATCAGTTAACGATGAAATCAATTAAATGAAGATGAAATCAGTTAACGATGAAATCAGTTAAATGAAGATGAAATCAGTTAACGATGAAATCAGTTAAAGATGAAATCAGTTAACAATGAAATCAGTTAACGATGAAATCAGTTAAATGAAGATGAAATCAGTTAACGATGAAATCAGTTAAATGAAGATTGAAAATGAAATCAGTTAAATGAAGATGAAATCAGTTAACGATGAAATCAGTTAACGATGAAATCAGTTAACGATGAAATCAGTTAAATGAAGATGAAATCAGTTAACGATGAAATCAGTTAACAATGAAATCAGTTAAATGAAGATGAAATCAGTTAACGATGAAATCAGTTAACGATGAAATCAGTTAACGATGAAATCAGTTAAATGAAGATGAAATCAGTTAACGATGAAATCAGTTAACGATGAAATCAGTTAAATGAAGATGAAATCAGTTAACGATGAAATCAGTTAACGATGAAATCAGTTAAATGAAGATGAAATCAGTTAACGATGAAATCAGTTAACGATGAAATCAGTTAACGATGAAATCAATTAAATGAAGATGAAATCAGTTAACGATGAAATCAATTAAATGAAGATGAAATCAGTTAACGATGAAATCAGTTAACAATGAAATCAGTTAAATGAAGATGAAATCAGTTAACGATGAAATCAGTTAACGATGAAATCAGTTAACGATGAAATCAGTTAACGATGAAATCAGTTAACGATGAAATCAGTTAAATGAAGATGAAATCAGTTAACGATGAAATCAATTAACGATGAAATCAGTTAAATGAAGATGAAATCAGTTAACGATGAAATCAGTTAACGATGAAATCAGTTAAATGAAGAATGAAAATGAAATCAGTTAACGATGAAATCAATTAACGATGAAATCAGTTAACGATGAAATCAGTTAAATGAAGATGAAATCAGTTAACGATGAAATCAGTTAACGATGAAATCAGTTACATGAAGATGAAATCAGTTAACGATGAAATCAGTTAACGATGAAATCAATTAAATGAAGATGAAATCAGTTAACGATGAAATCAGTTAAATGAAGAATGAAAATGAAATCAGTTAAATGAAGATGAAATCAGTTAACGATGAAATCAGTTAACGATGAAATCAGTTAAATGAAGATGAAATCAGTTAACGATGAAATCAGTTAACGATGAAATCAGTTAACGATGAAATCAATTAAATGAAGATGAAATCAGTTAACGATGAAATCAGTTAAATGAAGATGAAATCAGTTAACGATGAAATCAGTTAAAGATGAAATCAGTTAACGATGAAATCAGTTAACGATGAAATCAGTTAACGATGAAATCAGTTAAATGAAGATGAAATCAGTTAACGATGAAATCAGTTAAATGAAGAATGAAAATGAAATCAGTTAAATGAAGATGAAATCAGTTAACGATGAAATCAGTTAACGATGAAATCAGTTAACGATGAAATCAGTTAAATGAAGATGAAATCAGTTAACGATGAAATCAGTTAACAATGAAATCAGTTAAATGAAGATGAAATCAGTTAACGATGAAATCAGTTAACGATGAAATCAGTTAACGATGAAATCAGTTAAATGAAGATGAAATCAGTTAAAGATGAAATCAGTTAACGATGAAATCAGTTAACGATGAAATCAGTTAAATGAAGATGAAATCAGTTAACGATGAAATCAGTTAACGATGAAATCAATTAACGATGAAATCAGTTAAATGAAGATGAAATCAGTTAACGATGAAATCAGTTAAAGATGAAATCAGTTAAATGAAGAATGAAGATGAAATCAGTTAACGATGAAATCAGTTAAATGAAGATGAAATCAGTTAACGATGAAATCAATTAACGATGAAATCAGTTAACGATGAAATCAATTAACGATGAAATCAGTTAAATGAAGATGAAATCAGTTAAAGATGAAATCAGTTAAAGATGAAATCAGTTAAATGAAGAATGAAGATGAAATCAGTTAACGATGAAATCAGTTAAATGAAGATGAAATCAGTTAACGATGAAATCAATTAACGATGAAATCAGTTAACGATGAAATCAATTAACGATGAAATCAGTTAAATGAAGATGAAATCAGTTAACGATGAAATCAGTTAAAGATGAAATCAGTTAAATGAAGAATGAAGATGAAATCAGTTAACGATGAAATCAGTTAAATGAAGATGAAATCAGTTAACGATGAAATCAATTAACGATGAAATCAGTTAACGATGAAATCAATTAACGATGAAATCAGTTAAATGAAGATGAAATCAGTTAACGATGAAATCAGTTAAAGATGAAATCAGTTAAATGAAGAATGAAGATGAAATCAGTTAACGATGAAATCAGTTAAATGAAGATGAAATCAGTTAACGATGAAATCAGTTAACGATGAAATCAGTTAACGATGAAATCAGTTAAATGAAGATGAAATCAGTTAACGATGAAATCAGTTAAATGAAGAATGAAGATGAAATCAGTTAACGATGAAATCAATTAACGATGAAATCAGTTAACGATGAAATCAGTTAAATGAAGATGAAATCAGTTAACGATGAAATCAGTTAACGATGAAATCAGTTAAATGAAGAATGAAAATGAAATCAGTTAACGATGAAATCAATTAACGATGAAATCAGTTAACGATGAAATCAGTTAAATGAAGATGAAATCAGTTCACGATGAAATCAGTTAAATGAAGAATGAAAATGAAATCAGTTAAATGAAGATGAAATCAGTTAACGATGAAATCAGTTAAATGAAGAATGAAAATGAAATCAGTTAAATGAAGATGAAATCAGTTAACGATGAAATCAGTTAAATGAAGATGAAATCAGTTAACGATGAAATCAGTTAACGATGAAATCAATTAAATGAAGATGAAATCAGTTAACGATGAAATCAGTTAAATGAAGAATGAAAATGAAATCAGTTAAATGAAGATGAAATCAGTGAACGATGAAATCAGTTAACGATGAAATCAGTTAAATGAAGATGAAATCAGTTAACGATGAAATCAGTTAACGATGAAATCAGTTAACGATGAAATCAGTTAAATGAAGATGAAATCAGTTAACGATGAAATCAGTTAAAGATGAAATCAGTTAACGATGAAATCAGTTAACGATGAAATCAGTTAACGATGAAATCAGTTAAATGAAGATGAAATCAGTTAACGATGAAATCAGTTAAATGAAGAATGAAAATGAAATCAGTTAAATGAAGATGAAATCAGTTAACGATGAAATCAGTTAACGATGAAATCAGTTAACGATGAAATCAGTTAACGATGAAATCAGTTAAATGAAGATGAAATCAGTTAACGATGAAATCAGTTAACAATGAAATCAGTTAAATGAAGATGAAATCAGTTAACGATGAAATCAGTTAACGATGAAATCAGTTAACGATGAAATCAGTTAAATGAAGATGAAATCAGTTAAAGATGAAATCAGTTAACGATGAAATCAGTTAAATGAAGATGAAATCAGTTAACGATGAAATCAGTTAACGATGAAATCAATTAACGATGAAATCAGTTAAATGAAGATGAAATCAGTTAACGATGAAATCAGTTAACGATGAAATCAGTTAAATGAAGAATGAAGATGAAATCAGTTAACGATGAAATCAGTTAAATGAAGATGAAATCAGTTAACGATGAAATCAGTTAACGATGAAATCAGTTAAATGAAGATGAAATCAGTTAACGATGAAATCAGTTAAATGAAGAATGAAGATGAAATCAGTTAACGATGAAATCAATTAACGATGAAATCAGTTAACGATGAAATCAGTTAAATGAAGATGAAATCAGTTAACGATGAAATCAGTTAACGATGAAATCAGTTAAATGAAGAATGAAAATGAAATCAGTTAACGATGAAATCAATTAACGATGAAATCAGTTAACGATGAAATCAGTTAAATGAAGATGAAATCAGTTAACGATGAAATCAGTTAACGATGAAATCAGTTAAATGAAGATGAAATCAGTTAACGATGAAATCAGTTAACGATGAAATCAGTTAAATGAAGATGAAATCAGTTAACGATGAAATCAGTTAACGATGAAATCAATTAAATGAAGATGAAATCAGTTAACGATGAAATCAGTTAACGATGAAATCAGTTAAATGAAGATGAAATCAGTTAAATGAAGATGAAATCAGTTAACGATGAAATCAGTTAACGATGAAATCAGTTAACGATGAAATCAGTTAAATGAAGATGAAATCAGTTAAAGATGAAATCAGTTAACGATGAAATCAGTTAACGATGAAATCAGTTAAATGAAGATGAAATCAGTTAACGATGAAATCAGTTAACGATGAAATCAATTAACGATGAAATCAGTTAAATGAAGATGAAATCAGTTAACGATGAAATCAGTTAAAGATGAAATCAGTTAAATGAAGAATGAAGATGAAATCAGTTAACGATGAAATCAGTTAAATGAAGATGAAATCAGTTAACGATGAAATCAGTTAAATGAAGAATGAAGATGAAATCAGTTAACGATGAAATCAATTAACGATGAAATCAGTTAACGATGAAATCAGTTAAATGAAGATGAAATCAGTTAACGATGAAATCAGTTAACGATGAAATCAGTTAAATGAAGAATGAAAATGAAATCAGTTAACGATGAAATCAATTAACGATGAAATCAGTTAACGATGAAATCAGTTAAATGAAGATGAAATCAGTTAACGATGAAATCAGTTAACGATGAAATCAGTTAAATGAAGATGAAATCAGTTAACGATGAAATCAGTTAACGATGAAATCAGTTAACGATGAAATCAGTTAAATGAAGATGAAATCAGTTAAAGATGAAATCAGTTAACGATGAAATCAGTTAACGATGAAATCAGTTAAATGAAGATGAAATCAGTTAACGATGAAATCAGTTAACGATGAAATCAATTAACGATGAAATCAGTTAAATGAAGATGAAATCAGTTAACGATGAAATCAGTTAACGATGAAATCAGTTAAATGAAGAATGAAGATGAAATCAGTTAACGATGAAATCAGTTAACGATGAAATCAGTTAACGATGAAATCAATTAACGATGAAATCAGTTAACGATGAAATCAATTAACGATGAAATCAGTTAACGATGAAATCAATTAACGATGAAATCAGTTAAATGAAGATGAAATCAGTTAACGATGAAATCAATTAACGATGAAATCAGTTAACGATGAAATCAATTAACGATGAAATCAGTTAAATGAAGATGAAATCAGTTAACGATGAAATCAGTTAAAGATGAAATCAGTTAAATGAAGAATGAAGATGAAATCAGTTAACGATGAAATCAGTTAACGATGAAATCAGTTAACGATGAAATCAATTAACGATGAAATCAGTTAAATGAAGATGAAATCAGTTAACGATGAAATCAATTAACGATGAAATCAGTTAACGATGAAATCAGTTAACGATGAAATCAATTAAATGAAGATGAAATCAGTTAACGATGAAATCAGTTAAATGAAGATGAAATCAGTTAACGATGAAATCAGTTAAAGATGAAATCAGTTAACAATGAAATCAGTTAACGATGAAATCAGTTAAATGAAGATGAAATCAGTTAACGATGAAATCAGTTAAATGAAGATTGAAAATGAAATCAGTTAAATGAAGATGAAATCAGTTAACGATGAAATCAGTTAACGATGAAATCAGTTAACGATGAAATCAGTTAAATGAAGATGAAATCAGTTAACGATGAAATCAGTTAACAATGAAATCAGTTAAATGAAGATGAAATCAGTTAACGATGAAATCAGTTAACGATGAAATCAGTTAACGATGAAATCAGTTAACGATGAAATCAATTAAATGAAGATGAAATCAGTTAACGATGAAATCAGTTAACGATGAAATCAGTTAAATGAAGATGAAATCAGTTAACGATGAAATCAGTTAACGATGAAATCAGTTAAATGAAGATGAAATCAGTTAACGATGAAATCAGTTAACGATGAAATCAGTTAACGATGAAATCAATTAAATGAAGATGAAATCAGTTAACGATGAAATCAATTAAATGAAGATGAAATCAGTTAACGATGAAATCAGTTAACAATGAAATCAGTTAAATGAAGATGAAATCAGTTAACGATGAAATCAGTTAACGATGAAATCAGTTAAAGATGAAATCAGTTAACGATGAAATCAGTTAACGATGAAATCAGTTAACGATGAAATCAGTTAAATGAAGATGAAATCAGTTAACGATGAAATCAATTAACGATGAAATCAGTTAAATGAAGATGAAATCAGTTAACGATGAAATCAGTTAACGATGAAATCAGTTAAATGAAGAATGAAAATGAAATCAGTTAACGATGAAATCAATTAACGATGAAATCAGTTAACGATGAAATCAGTTAAATGAAGATGAAATCAGTTAACGATGAAATCAGTTAACGATGAAATCAGTTACATGAAGATGAAATCAGTTAACGATGAAATCAGTTAACGATGAAATCAATTAAATGAAGATGAAATCAGTTAACGATGAAATCAGTTAAATGAAGAATGAAAATGAAATCAGTTAAATGAAGATGAAATCAGTTAACGATGAAATCAGTTAACGATGAAATCAGTTAAATGAAGATGAAATCAGTTAACGATGAAATCAGTTAACGATGAAATCAGTTAACGATGAAATCAATTAAATGAAGATGAAATCAGTTAACGATGAAATCAGTTAAATGAAGATGAAATCAGTTAACGATGAAATCAGTTAAAGATGAAATCAGTTAACGATGAAATCAGTTAACGATGAAATCAGTTAACGATGAAATCAGTTAAATGAAGATGAAATCAGTTAACGATGAAATCAGTTAAATGAAGAATGAAAATGAAATCAGTTAAATGAAGATGAAATCAGTTAACGATGAAATCAGTTAACGATGAAATCAGTTAACGATGAAATCAGTTAAATGAAGATGAAATCAGTTAACGATGAAATCAGTTAACAATGAAATCAGTTAAATGAAGATGAAATCAGTTAACGATGAAATCAGTTAACGATGAAATCAGTTAACGATGAAATCAGTTAAATGAAGATGAAATCAGTTAAAGATGAAATCAGTTAACGATGAAATCAGTTAACGATGAAATCAGTTAAATGAAGATGAAATCAGTTAACGATGAAATCAGTTAACGATGAAATCAATTAACGATGAAATCAGTTAAATGAAGATGAAATCAGTTAACGATGAAATCAGTTAAAGATGAAATCAGTTAAATGAAGAATGAAGATGAAATCAGTTAACGATGAAATCAGTTAAATGAAGATGAAATCAGTTAACGATGAAATCAATTAACGATGAAATCAGTTAACGATGAAATCAATTAACGATGAAATCAGTTAAATGAAGATGAAATCAGTTAAAGATGAAATCAGTTAAAGATGAAATCAGTTAAATGAAGAATGAAGATGAAATCAGTTAACGATGAAATCAGTTAAATGAAGATGAAATCAGTTAACGATGAAATCAATTAACGATGAAATCAGTTAACGATGAAATCAATTAACGATGAAATCAGTTAAATGAAGATGAAATCAGTTAACGATGAAATCAGTTAAAGATGAAATCAGTTAAATGAAGAATGAAGATGAAATCAGTTAACGATGAAATCAGTTAAATGAAGATGAAATCAGTTAACGATGAAATCAATTAACGATGAAATCAGTTAACGATGAAATCAATTAACGATGAAATCAGTTAAATGAAGATGAAATCAGTTAACGATGAAATCAGTTAAAGATGAAATCAGTTAAATGAAGAATGAAGATGAAATCAGTTAACGATGAAATCAGTTAAATGAAGATGAAATCAGTTAACGATGAAATCAGTTAACGATGAAATCAGTTAACGATGAAATCAGTTAAATGAAGAATGAAGATGAAATCAGTTAACGATGAAATCAATTAACGATGAAATCAGTTAACGATGAAATCAGTTAAATGAAGATGAAATCAGTTAACGATGAAATCAGTTAACGATGAAATCAGTTAAATGAAGAATGAAAATGAAATCAGTTAACGATGAAATCAATTAACGATGAAATCAGTTAACGATGAAATCAGTTAAATGAAGATGAAATCAGTTAACGATGAAATCAGTTAACGATGAAATCAGTTAAATGAAGATGAAATCAGTTAACGATGAAATCAGTTAACGATGAAATCAGTTAACGATGAAATCAGTTAAATGAAGATGAAATCAGTTAACGATGAAATCAGTTAACGATGAAATCAGTTAACGATGAAATCAATTAAATGAAGATGAAATCAGTTAACGATGAAATCAGTTAAATGAAGAATGAAAATGAAATCAGTTAAATGAAGATGAAATCAGTTAACGATGAAATCAGTTAACGATGAAATCAGTTAAATGAAGATGAAATCAGTTAACGATGAAATCAGTTAACGATGAAATCAGTTAACGATGAAATCAATTAAATGAAGATGAAATCAGTTAACGATGAAATCAGTTAAATGAAGATGAAATCAGTTAACGATGAAATCAGTTAAAGATGAAATCAGTTAACGATGAAATCAGTTAACGATGAAATCAGTTAACGATGAAATCAGTTAAATGAAGATGAAATCAGTTAACGATGAAATCAGTTAAATGAAGAATGAAAATGAAATCAGTTAAATGAAGATGAAATCAGTTAACGATGAAATCAGTTAACGATGAAATCAGTTAACGATGAAATCAGTTAAATGAAGATGAAATCAGTTAACGATGAAATCAGTTAACAATGAAATCAGTTAAATGAAGATGAAATCAGTTAACGATGAAATCAGTTAACGATGAAATCAGTTAAATGAAGATGAAATCAGTTAACGATGAAATCAGTTAACGATGAAATCAGTTAAATGAAGATGAAATCAGTTAACGATGAAATCAGTTAACGATGAAATCAGTTAACGATGAAATCAATTAAATGAAGATGAAATCAGTTAACGATGAAATCAGTTAAATGAAGATGAAATCAGTTAAAGATGAAATCAGTTAAATGAAGAATGAAAATGAAATCAGTTAAATGAAGATGAAATCAGTTAACGATGAAATCAGTTAAATGAAGATGAAATCAGTTAACGATGAAATCAGTTAAATGAAGAATGAAAATGAAATCAGTTAAATGAAGATGAAATCAGTTAACGATGAAATCAGTTAACGATGAAATCAGTTAACGATGAAATCAGTTAAATGAAGAATGAAAATGAAATCAGTTAACGATGAAATCAATTAACGATGAAATCAGTTAAATGAAGATGAAATCAGTTAACGATGAAATCAGTTAACGATGAAATCAGTTAAATGAAGATGAAATCAGTTAACGATGAAATCAGTTAACGATGAAATCAGTTAACGATGAAATCAGTTAAATGAAGATGAAATCAGTTAACGATGAAATCAGTTAACGATGAAATCAATTAAATGAAGATGAAATCAGTTAACGATGAAATCAGTTAAATGAAGAATGAAAATGAAATCAGTTAAATGAAGATGAAATCAGTTAACGATGAAATCAGTTAACGATGAAATCAGTTAAATGAAGATGAAATCAGTTAACGATGAAATCAGTTAACGATGAAATCAGTTAACGATGAAATCAATTAAATGAAGATGAAATCAGTTAACGATGAAATCAGTTAAATGAAGATGAAATCAGTTAACGATGAAATCAGTTAAAGATGAAATCAGTTAACGATGAAATCAGTTAACGATGAAATCAGTTAAATGAAGATGAAATCAGTTAACGATGAAATCAGTTAAAAGAAGAATGAAAATGAAATCAGTTAAATGAAGATGAAATCAGTTAACGATGAAATCAGTTAACGATGAAATCAGTTAAATGAAGATGAAATCAGTTAACGATGAAATCAGTTAACAATGAAATCAGTTAAATGAAGATGAAATCAGTTAACGATGAAATCAGTTAACGATGAAATCAGTTAACGATGAAATCAGTTAACGATGAAATCAGTTAAATGAAGATGAAATCAGTTAACGATGAAATCAGTTAACGATGAAATCAGTTAACGATGAAATCAGTTAAATGAAGATGAAATCAGTTAACGATGAAATCAGTTAACGATGAAATCAGTTAAATGAAGATGAAATCAGTTAACGATGAAATCAGTTAACGATGAAATCAATTAACGATGAAATCAGTTAAATGAAGATGAAATCAGTTAACGATGAAATCAGTTAAAGATGAAATCAGTTAAATGAAGAATGAAGATGAAATCAGTTAACGATGAAATCAGTTAAATGAAGATGAAATCAGTTAACGATGAAATCAGTTAACGATGAAATCAGTTAACGATGAAATCAGTTAAATGAAGATGAAATCAGTTAACGATGAAATCAGTTAAATGAAGAATGAAGATGAAATCAGTTAACGATGAAATCAATTAACGATGAAATCAGTTAACGATGAAATCAGTTAAATGAAGATGAAATCAGTTAACGATGAAATCAGTTAAATGAAGAATGAAAATGAAATCAGTTAACGATGAAATCAATTAACGATGAAATCAGTTAACGATGAAATCAGTTAAATGAAGATGAAATCAGTTAACGATGAAATCAGTTAACGATGAAATCAGTTAAATGAAGATGAAATCAGTTAACGATGAAATCAGTTAACGATGAAATCAGTTAACGATGAAATCAGTTAAATGAAGATGAAATCAGTTAACGATGAAATCAGTTAACGATGAAATCAATTAAATGAAGATGAAATCAGTTAACGATGAAATCAGTTAACGATGAAATCAGTTAAATGAAGATGAAATCAGTTAAATGAAGATGAAATCAGTTAACGATGAAATCAGTTAACGATGAAATCAGTTAAATGAAGATGAAATCAGTTAAAGATGAAATCAGTTAACGATGAAATCAGTTAAATGAAGATGAAATCAGTTAACGATGAAATCAGTTAACGATGAAATCAATTAACGATGAAATCAGTTAAATGAAGATGAAATCAGTTAACGATGAAATCAGTTAAAGATGAAATCAGTTAAATGAAGAATGAAGATGAAATCAGTTAACGATGAAATCAGTTAAATGAAGATGAAATCAGTTAACGATGAAATCAATTAACGATGAAATCAGTTAACGATGAAATCAATTAACGATGAAATCAGTTAAATGAAGATGAAATCAGTTAACGATGAAATCAGTTAAAGATGAAATCAGTTAAATGAAGAATGAAGATGAAATCAGTTAACGATGAAATCAGTTAAATGAAGATGAAATCAGTTAACGATGAAATCAGTTAACGATGAAATCAGTTAAATGAAGATGAAATCAGTTAACGATGAAATCAGTTAAATGAAGAATGAAGATGAAATCAGTTAACGATGAAATCAATTAACGATGAAATCAGTTAACGATGAAATCAGTTAAATGAAGATGAAATCAGTTAACGATGAAATCAGTTAACGATGAAATCAGTTAAATGAAGAATGAAAATGAAATCAGTTAACGATGAAATCAATTAACGATGAAATCAGTTAACGATGAAATCAGTTAAATGAAGATGAAATCAGTTAACGATGAAATCAGTTAACGATGAAATCAGTTAAATGAAGATGAAATCAGTTAACGATGAAATCAGTTAACGATGAAATCAGTTAACGATGAAATCAGTTAAATGAAGATGAAATCAGTTAACGATGAAATCAGTTAACGATGAAATCAGTTAACGATGAAATCAATTAAATGAAGATGAAATCAGTTAACGATGAAATCAGTTAAATGAAGAATGAAAATGAAATCAGTTAAATGAAGATGAAATCAGTTAACGATGAAATCAGTTAACGATGAAATCAGTTAAATGAAGATGAAATCAGTTAACGATGAAATCAGTTAACGATGAAATCAGTTAACGATGAAATCAATTAAATGAAGATGAAATCAGTTAACGATGAAATCAGTTAAATGAAGATGAAATCAGTTAACGATGAAATCAGTTAAAGATGAAATCAGTTAACGATGAAATCAGTTAACGATGAAATCAGTTAACGATGAAATCAGTTAAATGAAGATGAAATCAGTTAACGATGAAATCAGTTAAATGAAGAATGAAAATGAAATCAGTTAAATGAAGATGAAATCAGTTAACGATGAAATCAGTTAACGATGAAATCAGTTAACGATGAAATCAGTTAAATGAAGATGAAATCAGTTAACGATGAAATCAGTTAACAATGAAATCAGTTAAATGAAGATGAAATCAGTTAACGATGAAATCAGTTAACGATGAAATCAGTTAACGATGAAATCAGTTAAATGAAGATGAAATCAGTTAACGATGAAATCAGTTAACGATGAAATCAGTTAAATGAAGATGAAATCAGTTAACGATGAAATCAGTTAAATGAAGATGAAATCAGTTAACGATGAAATCAGTTAACGATGAAATCAGTTAACGATGAAATCAATTAAATGAAGATGAAATCAGTTAACGATGAAATCAGTTAAATGAAGATGAAATCAGTTAACGATGAAATCAGTTAAAGATGAAATCAGTTAACGATGAAATCAGTTAACGATGAAATCAGTTAACGATGAAATCAGTTAAATGAAGATGAAATCAGTTAACGATGAAATCAGTTAAATGAAGAATGAAAATGAAATCAGTTAAATGAAGATGAAATCAGTTAACGATGAAATCAGTTAACGATGAAATCAGTTAACGATGAAATCAGTTAAATGAAGAATGAAAATGAAATCAGTTAACGATGAAATCAATTAACGATGAAATCAGTTAACGATGAAATCAGTTAAATGAAGATGAAATCAGTTAACGATGAAATCAGTTAACGATGAAATCAGTTAAATGAAGATGAAATCAGTTAACGATGAAATCAGTTAACGATGAAATCAGTTAAATGAAGATGAAATCAGTTAACGATGAAATCAGTTAAATGAAGAATGAAGATGAAATCAGTTAACGATGAAATCAATTAACGATGAAATCAGTTAACGATGAAATCAGTTAAATGAAGATGAAATCAGTTAACGATGAAATCAGTTAACGATGAAATCAGTTAAATGAAGAATGAAAATGAAATCAGTTAACGATGAAATCAATTAACGATGAAATCAGTTAACGATGAAATCAGTTAAATGAAGATGAAATCAGTTAACGATGAAATCAGTTAACGATGAAATCAGTTAAATGAAGATGAAATCAGTTAACGATGAAATCAGTTAACGATGAAATCAGTTAACGATGAAATCAGTTAAATGAAGATGAAATCAGTTAACGATGAAATCAGTTAACGATGAAATCAGTTAACGATGAAATCAATTAAATGAAGATGAAATCAGTTAACGATGAAATCAGTTAACGATGAAATCAGTTAAATGAAGATGAAATCAGTTAAATGAAGATGAAATCAGTTAACGATGAAATCAGTTAACGATGAAATCAGTTAACGATGAAATCAGTTAAATGAAGATGAAATCAGTTAAAGATGAAATCAGTTAACGATGAAATCAGTTAAATGAAGAATGAAGATGAAATCAGTTAACGATGAAATCAGTTAAATGAAGATGAAATCAGTTAACGATGAAATCAGTTAACGATGAAATCAATTAACGATGAAATCAGTTAAATGAAGATGAAATCAGTTAACGATGAAATCAGTTAAAGATGAAATCAGTTAAATGAAGAATGAAGATGAAATCAGTTAACGATGAAATCAGTTAAATGAAGATGAAATCAGTTAACGATGAAATCAATTAACGATGAAATCAGTTAACGATGAAATCAATTAACGATGAAATCAGTTAAATGAAGATGAAATCAGTTAACGATGAAATCAGTTAAAGATGAAATCAGTTAAATGAAGAATGAAGATGAAATCAGTTAACGATGAAATCAGTTAAATGAAGATGAAATCAGTTAACGATGAAATCAATTAACGATGAAATCAGTTAACGATGAAATCAATTAACGATGAAATCAGTTAAATGAAGATGAAATCAGTTAACGATGAAATCAGTTAAAGATGAAATCAGTTAAATGAAGAATGAAGATGAAATCAGTTAACGATGAAATCAGTTAAATGAAGATGAAATCAGTTAACGATGAAATCAATTAACGATGAAATCAGTTAACGATGAAATCAATTAACGATGAAATCAGTTAAATGAAGATGAAATCAGTTAACGATGAAATCAGTTAAAGATGAAATCAGTTAAATGAAGAATGAAGATGAAATCAGTTAACGATGAAATCAGTTAAATGAAGATGAAATCAGTTAACGATGAAATCAGTTAACGATGAAATCAGTTAACGATGAAATCAGTTAAATGAAGATGAAATCAGTTAACGATGAAATCAGTTAAATGAAGAATGAAGATGAAATCAGTTAACGATGAAATCAATTAACGATGAAATCAGTTAACGATGAAATCAGTTAAATGAAGATGAAATCAGTTAACGATGAAATCAGTCAACGATGAAATCAGTTAAATGAAGAATGAAAATGAAATCAGTTAACGATGAAATCAATTAACGATGAAATCAGTTAACGATGAAATCAGTTAAATGAAGATGAAATCAGTTAACGATGAAATCAGTTAACGATGAAATCAGTTAAATGAAGATGAAATCAGTTAACGATGAAATCAGTTAACGATGAAATCAGTTAACGATGAAATCAATTAAATGAAGATGAAATCAGTTAACGATGAAATCAGTTAAATGAAGAATGAAAATGAAATCAGTTAAATGAAGATGAAATCAGTTAACGATGAAATCAATTAAATGAAGATGAAATCAGTTAACGATGAAATCAGTTAAATGAAGAATGAAAATGAAATCAGTTAAATGAAGATGAAATCAGTTAACGATGAAATCAGTTAACGATGAAATCAGTTAAATGAAGATGAAATCAGTTAACGATGAAATCAGTTAACGATGAAATCAGTTAACGATGAAATCAATTAAATGAAGATGAAATCAGTTAACAATGAAATCAGTTAAATGAAGATGAAATCAGTTAACGATGAAATCACTTAAAGATGAAATCAGTTAACGATGAAATCAGTTAACGATGAAATCAGTTAACGATGAAATCAGTTAAATGAAGATGAAATCAGTTAACGATGAAATCAGTTAAATGAAGAATGAAAATGAAATCAGTTAAATGAAGATGAAATCAGTTAACGATGAAATCAGTTAACGATGAAATCAGTTAACGATGAAATCAGTTAAATGAAGATGAAATCAGTTAACGATGAAATCAGTTAACAATGAAATCAGTTAAATGAAGATGAAATCAGTTAACGATGAAATCAGTTAACGATGAAATCAGTTAAATGAAGATGAAATCAGTTAACGATGAAATCAGTTAACGATGAAATCAGTTAAATGAAGATGAAATCAGTTAACGATGAAATCAGTTAACGATGAAATCAGTTAAATGAAGATGAAATCAGTTAACGATGAAATCAGTTAACGATGAAATCAATTAAATGAAGATGAAATCAGTTAACGATGAAATCAGTTAAATGAAGATGAAATCAGTTAACGATGAAATCAGTTAAAGATGAAATCAGTTAACGATGAAATCAGTTAACGATGAAATCAGTTAACGATGAAATCAGTTAAATGAAGATGAAATCAGTTAACGATGAAATCAGTTAAATGAAGAATGAAAATGAAATCAGTTAAATGAAGATGAAATCAGTTAACGATGAAATCAGTTAACGATGAAATCAGTTAACGATGAAATCAGTTAAATGAAGATGAAATCAGTTAACGATGAAATCAGTTAACAATGAAATCAGTTAAATGAAGATGAAATCAGTTAACGATGAAATCAGTTAACGATGAAATCAGTTAACGATGAAATCAGTTAAATGAAGATGAAATCAGTTAAAGATGAAATCAGTTAACGATGAAATCAGTTAACGATGAAATCAGTTAAATGAAGATGAAATCAGTTAACGATGAAATCAGTTAACGATGAAATCAATTAACGATGAAATCAGTTAAATGAAGATGAAATCAGTTAACGATGAAATCAGTTAAAGATGAAATCAGTTAAATGAAGAATGAAGATGAAATCAGTTAACGATGAAATCAGTTAAATGAAGATGAAATCAGTTAACGATGAAATCAGTTAACGATGAAATCAGTTAACGATGAAATCAGTTAAATGAAGATGAAATCAGTTAACGATGAAATCAGTTAAATGAAGAATGAAGATGAAATCAGTTAACGATGAAATCAATTAACGATGAAATCAGTTAACGATGAAATCAGTTAAATGAAGATGAAATCAGTTAACGATGAAATCAGTTAACGATGAAATCAGTTAACGATGAAATCAATTAACGATGAAATCAGTTAACGATGAAATCAGTTAAATGAAGATGAAATCAGTTAACGATGAAATCAGTTAACGATGAAATCAGTTAAATGAAGATGAAATCAGTTAAATGAAGATGAAATCAGTTAACGATGAAATCAGTTAACGATGAAATCAGTTAACGATGAAATCAGTTAAATGAAGATGAAATCAGTTAAAGATGAAATCAGTTAACGATGAAATCAGTTAACGATGAAATCAGTTAAATGAAGATGAAATCAGTTAACGATGAAATCAGTTAACGATGAAATCAATTAACGATGAAATCAGTTAAATGAAGATGAAATCAGTTAACGATGAAATCAGTTAAAGATGAAATCAGTTAAATGAAGAATGAAGATGAAATCAGTTAACGATGAAATCAGTTAAATGAAGATGAAATCAGTTAACGATGAAATCAGTTAACGATGAAATCAGTTAACGATGAAATCAATTAACGATGAAATCAGTTAAATGAAGATGAAATCAGTTAACGATGAAATCAGTTAAAGATGAAATAAGTTAAATGAAGAATGAAGATGAAATCAGTTAACGATGAAATCAGTTAACGATGAAATCAGTTAAATGAAGATGAAATCAGTTAACGATGAAATCAGTTAACGATGAAATCAGTTAAATGAAGAATGAAAATGAAATCAGTTAACGATGAAATCAATTAACGATGAAATCAGTTAACGATGAAATCAGTTAAATGAAGATGAAATCAGTTAACGATGAAATCAGTTAACGATGAAATCAGTTAACGATGAAATCAGTTAAATGAAGATGAAATCAGTTAACGATGAAATCAGTTAACAATGAAATCAGTTAAATGAAGATGAAATCAGTTAACGATGAAATCAGTTAACGATGAAATCAGTTAAATGAAGATGAAATCAGTTAACGATGAAATCAGTTAAATGAAGAATGAAAATGAAATCAGTTAAATGAAGATGAAATCAGTTAACGATGAAATCAGTTAACGATGAAATCAGTTAACGATGAAATCAGTTAAATGAAGATGAAATCAGTTAACGATGAAATCAGTTAACAATGAAATCAGTTAAATGAAGATGAAATCAGTTAACGATGAAATCAGTTAACGATGAAATCAGTTAACGATGAAATCAGTTAAATGAAGATGAAATCAGTTAACGATGAAATCAGTTAACGATGAAATCAGTTAAATGAAGATGAAATCAGTTAACGATGAAATCAGTTAAATGAAGAATGAAAATGAAATCAGTTAACGATGAAATCAATTAACGATGAAATCAGTTAACGATGAAATCAGTTAAATGAAGATGAAATCAGTTAACGATGAAATCAGTTAACGATGAAATCAGTTAAATGAAGATGAAATCAGTTAACGATGAAATCAGTTAACGATGAAATCAATTAAATGAAGATGAAATCAGTTAACGATGAAATCAGTTAAATGAAGAATGAAAATGAAATCAGTTAAATGAAGATGAAATCAGTTAACGATGAAATCAGTTAACGATGAAATCAGTTAAATGAAGATGAAATCAGTTAACGATGAAATCAGTTAACGATGAAATCAGTTAACGATGAAATCAATTAAATGAAGATGAAATCAGTTAACGATGAAATCAGTTAAATGAAGATGAAATCAGTTAACGATGAAATCAGTTAAAGATGAAATCAGTTAACGATGAAATCAGTTAACGATGAAATCAGTTAACGATGAAATCAGTTAAATGAAGATGAAATCAGTTAACGATGAAATCAGTTAAATGAACAATGAAAATGAAATCAGTTAAATGAAGATGAAATCAGTTAACGATGAAATCAGTTAACGATGAAATCAGTTAACGATGAAATCAGTTAAATGAAGATGAAATCAGTTAACGATGAAATCAGTTAACAATGAAATCAGTTAAATGAAGATGAAATCAGTTAACGATGAAATCAGTTAACGATGAAATCAGTTAAATGAAGATGAAATCAGTTAAAGATGAAATCAGTTAACGATGAAATCAGTTAACGATGAAATCAGTTAAATGAAGATGAAATCAGTTAACGATGAAATCAGTTAACGATGAAATCAATTAACGATGAAATCAGTTAAATGAAGATGAAATCAGTTAACGATGAAATCAGTTAAAGATGAAATCAGTTAAATGAAGAATGAAGATGAAATCAGTTAACGATGAAATCAGTTAAATGAAGATGAAATCAGTTAACGATGAAATCAGTTAACGATGAAATCAGTTAACGATGAAATCAGTTAAATGAAGATGAAATCAGTTAACGATGAAATCAGTTAAATGAAGAATGAAGATGAAATCAGTTAACGATGAAATCAATTAACGATGAAATCAGTTAACGATGAAATCAGTTAAATGAAGATGAAATCAGTTAACGATGAAATCAGTTAACGATGAAATCAGTTAAATGAAGAATGAAAATGAAATCAGTTAACGATGAAATCAATTAACGATGAAATCAGTTAACGATGAAATCAGTTAAATGAAGATGAAATCAGTTAACGATGAAATCAGTTAACGATGAAATCAGTTAAATGAAGATGAAATCAGTTAACGATGAAATCAGTTAACGATGAAATCAGTTAAATGAAGATGAAATCAGTTAACGATGAAATCAGTTAACGATGAAATCAGTTAAATGAAGATGAAATCAGTTAACGATGAAATCAGTTAACGATGAAATCAGTTAACGATGAAATCAATTAAATGAAGATGAAATCAGTTAACGATGAAATCAGTTAACGATGAAATCAGTTAAATGAAGATGAAATCAGTTAACGATGAAATCAGTTAACGATGAAATCAGTTAACGATGAAATCAGTTAAATGAAGATGAAATCAGTTAAAGATGAAATCAGTTAACGATGAAATCAGTTAACGATGAAATCAGTTAAATGAAGATGAAATCAGTTAACGATGAAATCAGTTAACGATGAAATCAATTAACGATGAAATCAGTTAAATGAAGATGAAATCAGTTAACGATGAAATCAGTTAAAGATGAAATCAGTTAAATGAAGAATGAAGATGAAATCAGTTAACGATGAAATCAGTTAAATGAAGATGAAATCAGTTAACGATGAAATCAGTTAACGATGAAATCAGTTAAATGAAGATGAAATCAGTTAACGATGAAATCAGTTAACGATGAAATCAGTTAAATGAAGAATGAAAATGAAATCAGTTAACGATGAAATCAATTAACGATGAAATCAGTTAACGATGAAATCAGTTAAATGAAGATGAAATCAGTTAACGATGAAATCAGTTAACGATGAAATCAGTTAAATGAAGATGAAATCAGTTAACGATGAAATCAGTTAACGATGAAATCAGTTAAATGAAGAATGAAAATGAAATCAGTTAAATGAAGATGAAATCAGTTAACGATGAAATCAGTTAACGATGAAATCAGTTAAATGAAGATGAAATCAGTTAACGATGAAATCAGTTAACGATGAAATCAGTTAACGATGAAATCAATTAAATGAAGATGAAATCAGTTAACGATGAAATCAGTTAAATGAAGATGAAATCAGTTAACGATGAAATCAGTTAAATGAAGATGAAATCAGTTAACGATGAAATCAGTTAAATGAAGAATGAAAATGAAATCAGTTAAATGAAGATGAAATCAGTTAACGATGAAATCAGTTAACGATGAAATCAGTTAACGATGAAATCAGTTAAATGAAGATGAAATCAGTTAACGATGAAATCAGTTAACAATGAAATCAGTTAAATGAAGATGAAATCAGTTAACGATGAAATCAGTTAACGATGAAATCAGTTAACGATGAAATCAGTTAAATGAAGATGAAATCAGTTAAAGATGAAATCAGTTAACGATGAAATCAGTTAAATGAAGATGAAATCAGTTAACGATGAAATCAGTTAACGATGAAATCAATTAACGATGAAATCAGTTAAATGAAGATGAAATCAGTTAACGATGAAATCAGTTAAAGATGAAATCAGTTAAATGAAGAATGAAGATGAAATCAGTTAACGATGAAATCAGTTAAATGAAGATGAAATCAGTTAACGATGAAATCAGTTAACGATGAAATCAGTTAACGATGAAATCAGTTAAATGAAGATGAAATCAGTTAACGATGAAATCAGTTAAATGAAGAATGAAAATGAAATCAGTTAAATGAAGATGAAATCAGTTAACGATGAAATCAGTTAACGATGAAATCAGTTAACGATGAAATCAGTTAAATGAAGAATGAAAATGAAATCAGTTAACGATGAAATCAATTAACGATGAAATCAGTTAACGATGAAATCAGTTAAATGAAGATGAAATCAGTTAACGATGAAATCAGTTAACGATGAAATCAGTTAAATGAAGATGAAATCAGTTAACGATGAAATCAGTTAACGATGAAATCAATTAAATGAAGATGAAATCAGTTAACGATGAAATCAGTTAAATGAAGAATGAAAATGAAATCAGTTAAATGAAGATGAAATCAGTTAACGATGAAATCAGTTAACGATGAAATCAGTTAAATGAAGATGAAATCAGTTAACGATGAAATCAGTTAACGATGAAATCAGTTAACGATGAAATCAATTAAATGAAGATGAAATCAGTTAACGATGAAATCAGTTAAATGAAGATGAAATCAGTTAACGATGAAATCAGTTAAAGATGAAATCAGTTAACGATGAAATCAGTTAAATGAAGATGAAATCAGTTAACGATGAAATCAGTTAAATGAAGAATGAAAATGAAATCAGTTAAATGAAGATGAAATCAGTTAACGATGAAATCAGTTAACGATGAAATCAGTTAACGATGAAATCAGTTAAATGAAGATGAAATCAGTTAACGATGAAATCAGTTAACAATGAAATCAGTTAAATGAAGATGAAATCAGTTAACGATGAAATCAGTTAACGATGAAATCAGTTAACGATGAAATCAGTTAAATGAAGATGAAATCAGTTAAAGATGAAATCAGTTAACGATGAAATCAGTTAACGATGAAATCAGTTAAATGAAGATGAAATCAGTTAACGATGAAATCAGTTAACGATGAAATCAATTAACGATGAAATCAGTTAAATGAAGATGAAATCAGTTAACGATGAAATCAGTTAAAGATGAAATCAGTTAAATGAAGAATGAAGATGAAATCAGTTAACGATGAAATCAGTTAAATGAAGATGAAATCAGTTAACGATGAAATCAGTTAACGATGAAATCAGTTAACGATGAAATCAGTTAAATGAAGATGAAATCAGTTAACGATGAAATCAGTTAAATGAAGAATGAAGATGAAATCAGTTAACGATGAAATCAATTAACGATGAAATCAGTTAACGATGAAATCAGTTAAATGAAGATGAAATCAGTTAACGATGAAATCAGTTAACGATGAAATCAGTTAAATGAAGAATGAAAATGAAATCAGTTAACGATGAAATCAATTAACGATGAAATCAGTTAACGATGAAATCAGTTAAATGAAGATGAAATCAGTTAACGATGAAATCAGTTAACGATGAAATCAGTTAAATGAAGATGAAATCAGTTAACGATGAAATCAGTTAACGATGAAATCAGTTAACGATGAAATCAGTTAAATGAAGATGAAATCAGTTAACGATGAAATCAGTTAACGATGAAATCAGTTAACGATGAAATCAATTAAATGAAGATGAAATCAGTTAACGATGAAATCAGTTAACGATGAAATCAGTTAAATGAAGATGAAATCAGTTAAATGAAGATGAAATCAGTTAACGATGAAATCAGTTAACGATGAAATCAGTTAAATGAAGATGAAATCAGTTAAAGATGAAATCAGTTAACGATGAAATCAGTTAACGATGAAATCAGTTAAATGAAGATGAAATCAGTTAACGATGAAATCAGTTAACGATGAAATCAATTAACGATGAAATCAGTTAAATGAAGATGAAATCAGTTAACGATGAAATCAGTTAAAGATGAAATCAGTTAAATGAAGAATGAAGATGAAATCAGTTAACGATGAAATCAGTTAAATGAAGATGAAATCAGTTAACGATGAAATCAATTAACGATGAAATCAGTTAACGATGAAATCAATTAACGATGAAATCAGTTAAATGAAGATGAAATCAGTTAACGATGAAATCAGTTAAAGATGAAATCAGTTAAATGAAGAATGAAGATGAAATCAGTTAACGATGAAATCAGTTAAATGAAGATGAAATCAGTTAACGATGAAATCAATTAACGATGAAATCAGTTAACGATGAAATCAATTAACGATGAAATCAGTTAAATGAAGATGAAATCAGTTAACGATGAAATCAGTTAAAGATGAAATCAGTTAAATGAAGAATGAAGATGAAATCAGTTAACGATGAAATCAGTTAAATGAAGATGAAATCAGTTAACGATGAAATCAATTAACGATGAAATCAGTTAACGATGAAATCAATTAACGATGAAATCAGTTAAATGAAGATGAAATCAGTTAACGATGAAATCAGTTAAAGATGAAATCAGTTAAATGAAGAATGAAGATGAAATCAGTTAACGATGAAATCAGTTAACGATGAAATCAGTTAACGATGAAATCAGTTAAATGAAGATGAAATCAGTTAACGATGAAATCAGTTAAATGAAGAATGAAGATGAAATCAGTTAACGATGAAATCAATTAACGATGAAATCAGTTAACGATGAAATCAGTTAAATGAAGATGAAATCAGTTAACGATGAAATCAGTTAACGATGAAATCAGTTAAATGAAGAATGAAAATGAAATCAGTTAACGATGAAATCAATTAACGATGAAATCAGTTAACGATGAAATCAGTTAAATGAAGATGAAATCAGTTAACGATGAAATCAGTTAACGATGAAATCAGTTAAATGAAGATGAAATCAGTTAACGATGAAATCAGTTAACGATGAAATCAGTTAACGATGAAATCAGTTAAATGAAGATGAAATCAGTTAACGATGAAATCAGTTAACGATGAAATCAGTTAACGATGAAATCAATTAAATGAAGATGAAATCAGTTAACGATGAAATCAGTTAAATGAAGATGAAATCAGTTAACGATGAAATCAGTTAAAGATGAAATCAGTTAACGATGAAATCAGTTAACGATGAAATCAGTTAACGATGAAATCAGTTAAATGAAGATGAAATCAGTTAACGATGAAATCAGTTAAA
Source organism: Semicossyphus pulcher (assembly GCF_022749685.1). Taxonomy (NCBI): domain Eukaryota; kingdom Metazoa; phylum Chordata; class Actinopteri; order Labriformes; family Labridae; genus Semicossyphus; species Semicossyphus pulcher. The sequence continues at coordinate 87,943 of NW_027211756.1, forward strand.
TGAAGAATGAAAATGAAATCAGTTAAATGAAGATGAAATCAGTTAACGATGAAATCAGTTAACGATGAAATCAGTTAAATGAAGATGAAATCAGTTAACGATGAAATCAGTTAACAATGAAATCAGTTAAATGAAGATGAAATCAGTTAACGATGAAATCAGTTAACGATGAAATCAGTTAACGATGAAATCAGTTAACGATGAAATCAGTTAAATGAAGATGAAATCAGTTAACGATGAAATCAGTTAACGATGAAATCAGTTAAATGAAGATGAAATCAGTTAACGATGAAATCAGTTAACGATGAAATCAGTTAAATGAAGATGAAATCAGTTAACGATGAAATCAGTTAACGATGAAATCAGTTAACGATGAAATCAATTAAATGAAGATGAAATCAGTTAACGATGAAATCAGTTAAATGAAGATGAAATCAGTTAACGATGAAATCAGTTAAAGATGAAATCAGTTAACGATGAAATCAGTTAACGATGAAATCAGTTAACGATGAAATCAGTTAAATGAAGATGAAATCAGTTAACGATGAAATCAGTTAAATGAAGAATGAAAATGAAATCAGTTAAATGAAGATGAAATCAGTTAACGATGAAATCAGTTAACGATGAAATCAGTTAACGATGAAATCAGTTAAATGAAGATGAAATCAGTTAACGATGAAATCAGTTAACAATGAAATCAGTTAAATGAAGATGAAATCAGTTAACGATGAAATCAGTTAACGATGAAATCAGTTAACGATGAAATCAATTAAATGAAGATGAAATCAGTTAAAGATGAAATCAGTTAACGATGAAATCAGTTAACGATGAAATCAGTTAAATGAAGATGAAATCAGTTAACGATGAAATCAGTTAACGATGAAATCAGTTAACGATGAAATCAGTTAAATGAAGATGAAATCAGTTAAAGATGAAATCAGTTAACGATGAAATCAGTTAACGATGAAATCAGTTAAATGAAGATGAAATCAGTTAACGATGAAATCAGTTAACGATGAAATCAATTAACGATGAAATCAGTTAAATGAAGATGAAATCAGTTAACGATGAAATCAGTTAAAGATGAAATCAGTTAAATGAAGAATGAAGATGAAATCAGTTAACGATGAAATCAGTTAAATGAAGATGAAATCAGTTAACGATGAAATCAGTTAACGATGAAATCAGTTAAATGAAGATGAAATCAGTTAACGATGAAATCAGTTAAATGAAGAATGAAGATGAAATCAGTTAACGATGAAATCAATTAACGATGAAATCAGTTAACGATGAAATCAGTTAAATGAAGATGAAATCAGTATTAAATGAAGATGAAATCAGTTAACGATGAAATCAGTTAACGATGAAATCAGTTAAGTTAACGATGAAATCAATTAACGATGAAATCAGTTAACGATGAAATCAGTTAAATGAAGATGAAATCAGTTAACGATGAAATCAGTTAACGATGAAATCAGTTAAATGAAGATGAAATCAGTTAACGATGAAATCAGTTAACGATGAAATCAGTTAACGATGAAATCAGTTAAATGAAGATGAAATCAGTTAACGATGAAATCAGTTAACGATGAAATCAGTTAACGATGAAATCAATTAAATGAAGATGAAATCAGTTAACGATGAAATCAGTTAACGATGAAATCAGTTAAATGAAGATGAAATCAGTTAAATGAAGATGAAATCAGTTAACGATGAAATCAGTTAACGATGAAATCAGTTAAATGAAGATGAAATCAGTTAAAGATGAAATCAGTTAACGATGAAATCAGTTAACGATGAAATCAGTTAAATGAAGATGAAATCAGTTAACGATGAAATCAGTTAACGATGAAATCAATTAACGATGAAATCAGTTAAATGAAGATGAAATCAGTTAACGATGAAATCAGTTAAAGATGAAATCAGTTAAATGAAGAATGAAGATGAAATCAGTTAACGATGAAATCAGTTAAATGAAGATGAAATCAGTTAACGATGAAATCAATTAACGATGAAATCAGTTAACGATGAAATCAATTAACGATGAAATCAGTTAAATGAAGATGAAATCAGTTAACGATGAAATCAGTTAAAGATGAAATCAGTTAAATGAAGAATGAAGATGAAATCAGTTAACGATGAAATCAGTTAACGATGAAATCAGTTAAATGAAGATGAAATCAGTTAACGATGAAATCAGTTAACGATGAAATCAGTTAAATGAAGAATGAAAATGAAATCAGTTAACGATGAAATCAATTAACGATGAAATCAGTTAACGATGAAATCAGTTAAATGAAGATGAAATCAGTTAACGATGAAATCAGTTAACGATGAAATCAGTTAACGATGAAATCAGTTAAATGAAGATGAAATCAGTTAACGATGAAATCAGTTAACAATGAAATCAGTTAAATGAAGATGAAATCAGTTAACGATGAAATCAGTTAACGATGAAATCAGTTAAATGAAGATGAAATCAGTTAACGATGAAATCAGTTAAATGAAGAATGAAAATGAAATCAGTTAAATGAAGATGAAATCAGTTAACGATGAAATCAGTTAACGATGAAATCAGTTAACGATGAAATCAGTTAAATGAAGATGAAATCAGTTAACGATGAAATCAGTTAACAATGAAATCAGTTAAATGAAGATGAAATCAGTTAACGGTGAAATCAGTTAACGATGAAATCAGTTAACGATGAAATCAGTTAAATGAAGATGAAATCAGTTAACGATGAAATCAGTTAACGATGAAATCAGTTAAATGAAGATGAAATCAGTTAACGATGAAATCAGTTAAATGAAGAATGAAAATGAAATCAGTTAACGATGAAATCAATTAACGATGAAATCAGTTAACGATGAAATCAGTTAAATGAAGATGAAATCAGTTAACGATGAAATCAGTTAACGATGAAATCAGTTAAATGAAGATGAAATCAGTTAACGATGAAATCAGTTAACGATGAAATCAATTAAATGAAGATGAAATCAGTTAACGATGAAATCAGTTAAATGAAGAATGAAAATGAAATCAGTTAAATGAAGATGAAATCAGTTAACGATGAAATCAGTTAACGATGAAATCAGTTAAATGAAGATGAAATCAGTTAACGATGAAATCAGTTAACGATGAAATCAGTTAACGATGAAATCAATTAAATGAAGATGAAATCAGTTAACGATGAAATCAGTTAAATGAAGATGAAATCAGTTAACGATGAAATCAGTTAAAGATGAAATCAGTTAACGATGAAATCAGTTAACGATGAAATCAGTTAACGATGAAATCAGTTAAATGAAGATGAAATCAGTTAACGATGAAATCAGTTAAATGAAGAATGAAAATGAAATCAGTTAAATGAAGATGAAATCAGTTAACGATGAAATCAGTTAACGATGAAATCAGTTAACGATGAAATCAGTTAAATGAAGATGAAATCAGTTAACGATGAAATCAGTTAACAATGAAATCAGTTAAATGAAGATGAAATCAGTTAACGATGAAATCAGTTAAATGAAGATGAAATCAGTTAACGATGAAATCAGTTAAAGATGAAATCAGTTAACGATGAAATCAGTTAACGATGAAATCAGTTAACGATGAAATCAGTTAAATGAAGATGAAATCAGTTAACGATGAAATCAGTTAAATGAAGAATGAAAATGAAATCAGTTAAATGAAGATGAAATCAGTTAACGATGAAATCAGTTAACGATGAAATCAGTTAACGATGAAATCAGTTAAATGAAGATGAAATCAGTTAACGATGAAATCAGTTAACAATGAAATCAGTTAAATGAAGATGAAATCAGTTAACGATGAAATCAGTTAACGATGAAATCAGTTAAATGAAGATGAAATCAGTTAAAGATGAAATCAGTTAACGATGAAATCAGTTAACGATGAAATCAGTTAAATGAAGATGAAATCAGTTAACGATGAAATCAGTTAACGATGAAATCAATTAACGATGAAATCAGTTAAATGAAGATGAAATCAGTTAACGATGAAATCAGTTAAAGATGAAATCAGTTAAATGAAGAATGAAGATGAAATCAGTTAACGATGAAATCAGTTAAATGAAGATGAAATCAGTTAACGATGAAATCAGTTAACGATGAAATCAGTTAACGATGAAATCAATTAAATGAAGATGAAATCAGTTAACGATGAAATCAGTTAAATGAAGAATGAAAATGAAATCAGTTAAATGAAGATGAAATCAGTTAACGATGAAATCAGTTAACGATGAAATCAGTTAAATGAAGATGAAATCAGTTAACGATGAAATCAGTTAACGATGAAATCAGTTAACGATGAAATCAATTAAATGAAGATGAAATCAGTTAACGATGAAATCAGTTAAATGAAGATGAAATCAGTTAACGATGAAATCAGTTAACGATGAAATCAGTTAAATGAAGATGAAATCAGTTAACGATGAAATCAGTTAAATGAAGAATGAAAATGAAATCAGTTAAATGAAGATGAAATCAGTTAACGATGAAATCAGTTAACGATGAAATCAGTTAACGATGAAATCAGTTAAATGAAGATGAAATCAGTTAACGATGAAATCAGTTAACAATGAAATCAGTTAAATGAAGATGAAATCAGTTAACGATGAAATCAGTTAACGATGAAATCAGTTAACGATGAAATCAGTTAAATGAAGATGAAATCAGTTAAAGATGAAATCAGTTAACGATGAAATCAGTTAACGATGAAATCAGTTAAATGAAGATGAAATCAGTTAACGATGAAATCAGTTAACGATGAAATCAATTAACGATGAAATCAGTTAAATGAAGATGAAATCAGTTAACGATGAAATCAGTTAAAGATGAAATCAGTTAAATGAAGAATGAAGATGAAATCAGTTAACGATGAAATCAGTTAAATGAAGATGAAATCAGTTAACGATGAAATCAGTTAACGATGAAATCAGTTAACGATGAAATCAGTTAAATGAAGATGAAATCAGTTAACGATGAAATCAGTTAAATGAAGAATGAAGATGAAATCAGTTAACGATGAAATCAATTAACGATGAAATCAGTTAACGATGAAATCAGTTAAATGAAGATGAAATCAGTTAACGATGAAATCAGTTAACGATGAAATCAGTTAAATGAAGAATGAAAATGAAATCAGTTAACGATGAAATCAATTAACGATGAAATCAGTTAACGATGAAATCAGTTAAATGAAGATGAAATCAGTTAACGATGAAATCAGTTAACGATGAAATCAGTTAAATGAAGATGAAATCAGTTAACGATGAAATCAGTTAACGATGAAATCAGTTAAATGAAGATGAAATCAGTTAACGATGAAATCAGTTAACGATGAAATCAGTTAACGATGAAATCAATTAAATGAAGATGAAATCAGTTAACGATGAAATCAGTTAACGATGAAATCAATTAACGATGAAATCAGTTAAATGAAGATGAAATCAGTTAACGATGAAATCAGTTAAAGATGAAATCAGTTAAATGAAGAATGAAGATGAAATCAGTTAACGATGAAATCAGTTAAATGAAGATGAAATCAGTTAACGATGAAATCAGTTAACGATGAAATCAGTTAACGATGAAATCAGTTAAATGAAGATGAAATCAGTTAACGATGAAATCAGTTAAATGAAGAATGAAGATGAAATCAGTTAACGATGAAATCAATTAACGATGAAATCAGTTAACGATGAAATCAGTTAAATGAAGATGAAATCAGTTAACGATGAAATCAGTTAACGATGAAATCAGTTAAATGAAGAATGAAAATGAAATCAGTTAACGATGAAATCAATTAACGATGAAATCAGTTAACGATGAAATCAGTTAAATGAAGATGAAATCAGTTAACGATGAAATCAGTTAACGATGAAATCAGTTAAATGAAGATGAAATCAGTTAACGATGAAATCAGTTAACGATGAAATCAGTTAACGATGAAATCAGTTAAATGAAGATGAAATCAGTTAACGATGAAATCAGTTAACGATGAAATCAGTTAACGATGAAATCAATTAAATGAAGATGAAATCAGTTAACGATGAAATCAGTTAAATGAAGAATGAAAATGAAATCAGTTAAATGAAGATGAAATCAGTTAACGATGAAATCAGTTAACGATGAAATCAGTTAAATGAAGATGAAATCAGTTAACGATGAAATCAGTTAACGATGAAATCAGTTAACGATGAAATCAATTAAATGAAGATGAAATCAGTTAACGATGAAATCAGTTAAATGAAGATGAAATCAGTTAACGATGAAATCAGTTAAAGATGAAATCAGTTAACGATGAAATCAGTTAACGATGAAATCAGTTAACGATGAAATCAGTTAACGATGAAATCAGTTAAATGAAGATGAAATCAGTTAACGATGAAATCAGTTAACAATGAAATCAGTTAAATGAAGATGAAATCAGTTAACGATGAAATCAGTTAACGATGAAATCAGTTAACGATGAAATCAGTTAAATGAAGATGAAATCAGTTAAAGATGAAATCAGTTAACGATGAAATCAGTTAACGATGAAATCAGTTAAATGAAGATGAAATCAGTTAACGATGAAATCAGTTAACGATGAAATCAATTAACGATGAAATCAGTTAAATGAAGATGAAATCAGTTAACGATGAAATCAGTTAAAGATGAAATCAGTTAAATGAAGAATGAAGATGAAATCAGTTAACGATGAAATCAGTTAAATGAAGATGAAATCAGTTAACGATGAAATCAGTTAACGATGAAATCAGTTAAATGAAGATGAAATCAGTTAACGATGAAATCAGTTAAATGAAGAATGAAGATGAAATCAGTTAACGATGAAATCAATTAACGATGAAATCAGTTAACGATGAAATCAGTTAAATGAAGATGAAATCAGTTAACGATGAAATCAGTTAACGATGAAATCAGTTAAATGAAGAATGAAAATGAAATCAGTTAACGATGAAATCAATTAACGATGAAATCAGTTAACGATGAAATCAGTTAAATGAAGATGAAATCAGTTAACGATGAAATCAGTTAACGATGAAATCAGTTAAATGAAGATGAAATCAGTTAACGATGAAATCAGTTAACGATGAAATCAGTTAACGATGAAATCAGTTAAATGAAGATGAAATCAGTTAACGATGAAATCAGTTAACGATGAAATCAGTTAACGATGAAATCAATTAAATGAAGATGAAATCAGTTAACGATGAAATCAGTTAAATGAAGAATGAAAATGAAATCAGTTAAATGAAGATGAAATCAGTTAACGATGAAATCAGTTAACGATGAAATCAGTTAAATGAAGATGAAATCAGTTAACGATGAAATCAGTTAACGATGAAATCAGTTAACGATGAAATCAATTAAATGAAGATGAAATCAGTTAACGATGAAATCAGTTAAATGAAGATGAAATCAGTTAACGATGAAATCAATTAAATGAAGATGAAATCAGTTAACGATGAAATCAGTTAAATGAAGATGAAATCAGTTAACGATGAAATCAGTTAAAGATGAAATCAGTTAACGATGAAATCAGTTAACGATGAAATCAGTTAACGATGAAATCAGTTAAATGAAGATGAAATCAGTTAACGATGAAATCAGTTAAATGAAGAATGAAAATGAAATCAGTTAAATGAAGATGAAATCAGTTAACGATGAAATCAGTTAACGATGAAATCAGTTAACGATGAAATCAGTTAAATGAAGATGAAATCAGTTAACGATGAAATCAGTTAACAATGAAATCAGTTAAATGAAGATGAAATCAGTTAACGATGAAATCAGTTAACGATGAAATCAGTTAACGATGAAATCAGTTAACGATGAAATCAGTTAAATGAAGATGAAATCAGTTAACGATGAAATCAGTTAACGATGGAATCAGTTAACGACGAAATCAGTTAACGATGAAATCAGTTAAATGAAGATGAAATCAGTTAACGATGAAATCAGTTAACGATGAAATCAGTTAACGATGAAATCAATTAAATGAAGATGAAATCAGTTAACGATGAAATCAGTTAAATGAAGATGAAATCAGTTAACGATGAAATCAGTTAAATGAAGAATGAAAATGAAATCAGTTAAATGAAGATGAAATCAGTTAACGATGAAATCAGTTAACGATGAAATCAGTTAAATGAAGATGAAATCAGTTAAATGAAGATGAAATCAGTTAACGATGAAATCAGTTAACGATGAAATCAGTTAACGATGGAATCAGTTAACGATGAAATCAGTTAACGATGAAATCAGTTAAATGAAGATGAAATCAGTTAACGATGAAATCAGTTAACGATGAAATCAGTTAAATGAAGATGAAATCAGTTAACGATGAAATCAGTTAACGATGAAATCAGTTAACGATGAAATCAATTAAATGAAGATGAAATCAGTTAACGATGAAATCAGTTAAATGAAGAATGAAAATGAAATCAGTTAAATGAAGATGAAATCAGTTAACGATGAAATCAGTTAACGATGAAATCAGTTAACGATGAAATCAGTTAAATGAAGATGAAATCAGTTAACGATGAAATCAGTTAAATGAAGATGAAATCAGTTAACGATGAAATCAGTTAACGATGAAATCAGTTAACGATGGAATCAGTTAACGATGAAATCAGTTAACGATGAAATCAGTTAAATGAAGATGAAATCAGTTAACGATGAAATCAGTTAACGATGAAATCAGTTAAATGAAGATGAAATCAGTTAACGATGAAATCAGTTAAAGATGAAATCAGTTAACGATGAAATCAGTTAACGATGAAATCAGTTAAATGAAGATGAAATCAGTTAACGATGAAATCAGTTAACGATGAAATCAGTTAACGATGAAATCAATTAAATGAAGATGAAATCAGTTAACGATGAAATCAGTTAAATGAAGATGAAATCAGTTAACGATGAAATCAGTTAAAGATGAAATCAGTTAACGATGAAATCAGTTAACGATGAAATCAGTTAAATGAAGATGAAATCAGTTAACGATGAAATCAGTTAAAGATGAAATCAGTTAACGATGAAATCAGTTAAATGAAGATGAAATCAGTTAACGATGAAATCAGTTAACGATGAAATCAGTTAACGATGAAATCAGTTAAATGAAGATGAAATCAGTTAACGATGAAATCAGTTAACGATGAAATCAGTTAACGATGAAATCAGTTAAATGAAGATGAAATCAGTTAACGATGAAATCAGTTAACGATGAAATCAGTTAACGATGAAATCAATTAAATGAAGATGAAATCAGTTAACGATGAAATCAGTTAAATGAAGATGAAATCAGTTAACGATGAAATCAGTTAAAGATGAAATCAGTTAACGATGAAATCAGTTAACGATGAAATCAGTTAACGATGAAATCAGTTAAATGAAGATGAAATCAGTTAACGATGAAATCAGTTAACGATGAAATCAGTTAAATGAAGAATGAAAATGAAATCAGTTAAATGAAGATGAAATCAGTTAACGATGAAATCAGTTAACGATGAAATCAGTTAACGATGGAATCAGTTAACAATGAAATCAGTTAAATGAAGAATGAAGATGAAATCAGTTAACGATGAAATCAGTTAACGATGAAATCAGTTAACGATGAAATCAGTTAAATGAAGATGAAATCAGTTAACGATGAAATCAGTTAACGATGAAATCAGTTAACGATGAAATCAGTTAACGATGGAATCAGTTAAATGAAGATGAAATCAGTTCACGGTGAAATCAGTTAACGATGGAATCAGTTAACGATGAAATCAGTTAACGATGAAATCAGTTAACGATGAAATCAGTTAACGATGGAATCAGTTAAATGAAGATGAAATCAGTTCACGGTGAAATCAGTTAACGATGGAATCAGTTAACGATGGAATCAGTTAACGATGAAATCAGTTAAATGAAGAATGAAGATGAAATCAGTTAACGATGAAATCAGTTAACGATGAAATCAGTTAACGATGAAATCAGTTAAATGAAGATGAAATCAGTTAACGATGAAATCAGTTAACGATGAAATCAGTTAACGATGGAATCAGTTAAATGAAGATGAAATCAGTTCACGGTGAAATCAGTTAACGATGGAATCAGTTAACGATGAAATCAGTTAACGATGAAATCAGTTAACGATGAAATCAGTTAACGATGGAATCAGTTAAATGAAGATGAAATCAGTTCACGGTGAAATCAGTTAACGATGGAATCAGTTAACGATGGAATCAGTTAACGATGAAATCAGTTAACGATGAAATCAGTTAAATGAAGATGAAATCAGTTAACGATGAAATCAGTTAACGATGGAATCAGTTAAATGAAGATGAAATCAGTTAACGATGAAATCAGTTAAATGAAGATGAAATCAGTTAACGATGAAATCAGTTAACGATGAAATCAGTTAACGATGAAATCAGTTAAATGAAGATGAAATCAGTTAACGATGAAATCAGTTAACGATGAAATCAGTTAAATGAAGAATGAAAATGAAATCAGTTAAATGAAGATGAAATCAGTTAACGATGAAATCAGTTAACGATGGAATCAGTTAACGATGGAATCAGTTAAATGAAGATGAAATCAGTTAACGATGGAATCAGTTAACGATGAAATCAGTTAAATGAAGATGAAATCAGTTAACGATGAAATCAGTTAAAGATGAAATCAGTTAAATGAAGAATGAAGATGAAATCAGTTAACGATGAAATCAGTTAAATGAAGATGAAATCAGTTAACGATGAAATCAGTTAACGATGAAATCAGTTAACGATGAAATCAGTTAAATGAAGATGAAATCAGTTAACGATGAAATCAGTTAAATGAAGAATGAAGATGAAATCAGTTAACGATGAAATCAATTAACGATGAAATCAGTTAACGATGAAATCAGTTAAATGAAGATGAAATCAGTTAACGATGAAATCAGTTAACGATGAAATCAGTTAAATGAAGAATGAAAATGAAATCAGTTAACGATGAAATCAATTAACGATGAAATCAGTTAACGATGAAATCAGTTAAATGAAGATGAAATCAGTTAACGATGAAATCAGTTAACGATGAAATCAGTTAAATGAAGATGAAATCAGTTAACGATGAAATCAGTTAACGATGAAATCAGTTAACGATGAAATCAGTTAAATGAAGATGAAATCAGTTAACGATGAAATCAGTTAACGATGAAATCAGTTAACGATGAAATCAGTTAAATGAAGAATGAAAATGAAATCAGTTAAATGAAGATGAAATCAGTAAACGATGAAATCAGTTAACGATGAAATCAGTTAAATGAAGATGAAATCAGTTAACGATGAAATCAGTTAACGATGAAATCAGTTAACGATGAAATCAATTAAATGAAGATGAAATCAGTTAACGATGAAATCAGTTAAATGAAGATGAAATCAGTTAACGATGAAATCAGTTAAAGATGAAATCAGTTAACGATGAAATCAGTTAACGATGAAATCAGTTAAATGAAGATGAAATCAGTTAACGATGAAATCAGTTAAATGAAGATGAAATCAGTTAACGATGAAATCAGTTAAATGAAGAATGAAGATGAAATCAGTTAACGATGAAATCAATTAACGATGAAATCAGTTAACGATGAAATCAGTTAAATGAAGATGAAATCAGTTAACGATGAAATCAGTTAACGATGAAATCAGTTAACGATGAAATCAGTTAAATGAAGAATGAAAATGAAATCAGTTAACGATGAAATCAATTAACGATGAAATCAGTTAACGATGAAATCAGTTAAATGAAGATGAAATCAGTTAACGATGAAATCAGTTAACGATGAAATCAGTTAACGATGAAATCAGTTAAATGAAGATGAAATCAGTTAACGATGAAATCAGTTAACGATGAAATCAGTTAACGATGAAATCAGTTAACGATGAAATCAATTAAATGAAGATGAAATCAGTTAACGATGAAATCAGTTAAATGAAGAATGAAAATGAAATCAGTTAAATGAAGATGAAATCAGTTAACGATGAAATCAGTTAACGATGAAATCAGTTAAATGAAGATGAAATCAGTTAACGATGAAATCAGTTAACGATGAAATCAGTTAACGATGAAATCAATTAAATGAAGATGAAATCAGTTAACGATGAAATCAGTTAAATGAAGATGAAATCAGTTAACGATGAAATCAGTTAAATGAAGAATGAAAATGAAATCAGTTAAATGAAGATGAAATCAGTTAACGATGAAATCAGTTAACGATGAAATCAGTTAACGATGAAATCAGTTAAATGAAGATGAAATCAGTTAACGATGAAATCAGTTAACAATGAAATCAGTTAAATGAAGATGAAATCAGTTAACGATGAAATCAGTTAACGATGAAATCAGTTAACGATGAAATCAGTTAAATGAAGATGAAATCAGTTAACGATGAAATCAGTTAACGATGGAATCAGTTAACGATGAAATCAGTTAACGATGAAATCAGTTAAATGAAGATGAAATCAGTTAACGATGAAATCAGTTAACGATGAAATCAGTTAACGATGAAATCAATTAAATGAAGATGAAATCAGTTAACGATGAAATCAGTTAAATGAAGATGAAATCAGTTAACGATGAAATCAGTTAAATGAAGAATGAAAATGAAATCAGTTAAATGAAGATGAAATCAGTTAACGATGAAATCAGTTAACGATGAAATCAGTTAACGATGAAATCAGTTAAATGAAGATGAAATCAGTTAAATGAAGATGAAATCAGTTAACGATGAAATCAGTTAACGATGAAATCAGTTAACGATGGAATCAGTTAACGATGAAATCAGTTAAATGAAGATGAAATCAGTTAACGATGAAATCAGTTAACGATGAAATCAGTTAACGATGAAATCAGTTAACGATGAAATCAGTTAAATGAAGATGAAATCAGTTAACGATGAAATCAGTTAACGATGAAATCAGTTAAATGAAGATGAAATCAGTTAACGATGAAATCAGTTAACGATGAAATCAGTTAACGATGAAATCAATTAAATGAAGATGAAATCAGTTAACGATGAAATCAGTTAAATGAAGAATGAAAATGAAATCAGTTAAATGAAGATGAAATCAGTTAACGATGAAATCAGTTAACGATGAAATCAGTTAACGATGAAATCAGTTAAATGAAGATGAAATCAGTTAACGATGAAATCAGTTAAATGAAGATGAAATCAGTTAACGATGAAATCAGTTAACGATGAAATCAGTTAACGATGGAATCAGTTAACGATGAAATCAGTTAACGATGAAATCAGTTAAATGAAGATGAAATCAGTTAACGATGAAATCAGTTAACGATGAAATCAGTTAAATGAAGATGAAATCAGTTAACGATGAAATCAGTTAAAGATGAAATCAGTTAACGATGAAATCAGTTAACGATGAAATCAGTTAAATGAAGATGAAATCAGTTAACGATGAAATCAGTTAACGATGAAATCAGTTAACGATGGAATCAGTTAAATGAAGATGAAATCAGTTAACGATGAAATCAGTTAACGATGAAATCAGTTAAATGAAGATGAAATCAGTTAACGATGAAATCAGTTAAATGAAGATGAAATCAGTTAACGATGAAATCAGTTAAAGATGAAATCAGTTAACGATGAAATCAGTTAACGATGAAATCAGTTAAATGAAGATGAAATCAGTTAACGATGAAATCAGTTAAAGATGAAATCAGTTAACGATGAAATCAGTTAAATGAAGATGAAATCAGTTAACGATGAAATCAGTTAACGATGAAATCAGTTAACGATGAAATCAGTTAAATGAAGATGAAATCAGTTAACGATGAAATCAGTTAACGATGAAATCAGTTAACGATGAAATCAGTTAAATGAAGATGAAATCAGTTAACGATGAAATCAGTTAACGATGAAATCAGTTAACGATGAAATCAATTAAATGAAGATGAAATCAGTTAACGATGAAATCAGTTAAATGAAGATGAAATCAGTTAACGATGAAATCAGTTAAAGATGAAATCAGTTAACGATGGAATCAGTTAACGATGAAATCAGTTAACGATGAAATCAGTTAAATGAAGATGAAATCAGTTAACGATGAAATCAGTTAACGATGAAATCAGTTAAATGAAGAGGAAATCAGTTAACGATGAAATCAGTTAAAGATGAAATCAGTTAACGATGAAATCAGTTAACGATGAAATCAGTTAAATGAAGATGAAATCAGTTAACGATGAAATCAGTTAAAGATGAAATCAGTTAACGATGAAATCAGTTAACGATGAAATCAGTTAAATGAAGATGAAATCAGTTAACGATGAAATCAGTTAACGATGGAATCAGTTAACGATGAAATCAGTTAACGATGAAATCAGTTAAATGAAGATGAAATCAGTTAACGATGAAATCAGTTAACGATGAAATCAGTTAACGATGAAATCAATTAAATGAAGATGAAATCAGTTAACGATGAAATCAGTTAAATGAAGATGAAATCAGTTAAAGATGAAATCAGTTAACGATGAAATCAGTTAACGATGAAATCAGTTAAATGAAGATGAAATCAGTTAACGATGAAATCAGTTAACGATGAAATCAATTAACGATGAAATCAGTTAAATGAAGATGAAATCAGTTAACGATGAAATCAGTTAAAGATGAAATCAGTTAAATGAAGAATGAAGATGAAATCAGTTAACGATGAAATCAGTTAACGATGAAATCAGTTAACGATGAAATCAGTTAAATGAAGATGAAATCAGTTAACGATGAAATCAGTTAACGATGAAATCAGTTAACGATGAAATCAGTTAACGATGGAATCAGTTAAATGAAGATGAAATCAGTTCACGGTGAAATCAGTTAACGATGGAATCAGTTAACGATGAAATCAGTTAACGATGAAATCAGTTAACGATGAAATCAGTTAACGATGGAATCAGTTAAATGAAGATGAAATCAGTTCACGGTGAAATCAGTTCACGATGGAATCAGTTAACGATGGAATCAGTTAACGATGAAATCAGTTAACGATGAAATCAGTTAAATGAAGATGAAATCAGTTAACGATGAAATCAGTTAACGATGGAATCAGTTAAATGAAGATGAAATCAGTTAACGATGAAATCAGTTAAATGAAGATGAAATCAGTTAACGATGAAATCAGTTAACGATGAAATCAGTTAACGATGAAATCAGTTAAATGAAGATGAAATCAGTTAACGATGAAATCAGTTAACGATGAAATCAGTTAAATGAAGAATGAAAATGAAATCAGTTAAATGAAGATGAAATCAGTTAACGATGAAATCAGTTAACGATGGAATCAGTTAACGATGGAATCAGTTAAATGAAGATGAAATCAGTTAACGATGGAATCAGTTAACGATGAAATCAGTTAAATGAAGATGAAATCAGTTAACGATGAAATCAGTTAAAGATGAAATCAGTTAACGATGAAATCAGTTAACGATGGAATCAGTTAACGATGAAATCAGTTAAATGAAGATGAAATCAGTTAACGATGAAATCAGTTAAAGATGAAATCAGTTAAAGATGAAATCAGTTAACGATGAAATCAGTTAACGATGAAATCAGTTAAATGAAGATGAAATCAGTTAAATGAAGATGAAATCAGTTAACGATGAAATCAGTTAACGATGAAATCAGTTAAATGAAGATGAAATCAGTTAAAGATGAAATCAGTTAACGATGAAATCAGTTAACGATGAAATCAGTTAAATGAAGATGAAATCAGTTAACGATGAAATCAGTTAACGATGAAATCAATTAACGATGAAATCAGTTAAATGAAGATGAAATCAGTTAACGATGAAATCAGTTAAAGATGAAATCAGTTAAATGAAGAATGAAGATGAAATCAGTTAACGATGAAATCAGTTAAATGAAGATGAAATCAGTTAACGATGAAATCAGTTAACGATGAAATCAGTTAACGATGAAATCAGTTAAATGAAGATGAAATCAGTTAACGATGAAATCAGTTAAATGAAGAATGAAGATGAAATCAGTTAACGATGAAATCAATTAACGATGAAATCAGTTAACGATGAAATCAGTTAAATGAAGATGAAATCAGTTAACGATGAAATCAGTTAACGATGAAATCAGTTAAATGAAGAATGAAAATGAAATCAGTTAAATGAAGATGAAATCAGTTAACGATGAAATCATTTAACGATGAAATCAGTTAACGATGGAATCAGTTAAATGAAGATGAAATCAGTTCACGGTGAAATCAGTTCACGATGGAATCAGTTAACGATGGAATCAGTTAACGATGAGATCAGTTAACGATGAGATCAGTTAACGATGAAATCAGTTAAATGAAGATGAAATCAGTTAACGATGAAATCAGTTAACGATGGAATCAGTTAAATGAAGATGAAATCAGTTAACGATGAAATCAGTTAAATGAAGATGAAATCAGTTAACGATGAAATCAGTTAAAGATGAAATCAGTTAACGATGAAATCAGTTAACGATGAAATCAGTTAAATGAAGATGAAATCAGTTAACGATGAAATCAGTTAACGATGAAATCAGTTAAATGAAGATGAAATCAGTTAAATGAAGAATGAAAATGAAATCAGTTAAATGAAGATGAAATCAGTTAACGATGAAATCAGTTAACGATGGAATCAGTTAACGATGGAATCAGTTAAATGAAGATGAAATCAGTTAACGATGAAATCAGTTAACGATGAAATCAGTTAACGATGGAATCAGTTAAATGAAGATGAAATCAGTTAACGATGAAATCAGTTAACGATGAAATCAGTTAAATGAAGATGAAATCAGTTAACGATGAAATCAGTTAACGATGGAATCAGTTAAATGAAGATGAAATCAGTTAACGATGAAATCAGTTAACGATGAAATCAGTTAAATGAAGATGAAATCAGTTAACGATGAAATCAGTTAACGATGGAATCAGTTAAATGAAGATGAAATCAGTTAACGATGAAATCAGTTAACGATGAAATCAGTTAAATGAAGATGAAATCAGTTAACGATGAAATCAGTTAACGATGAAATCAGTTAAATGAAGATGAAATCAGTTAACGATGAAATCAGTTAAAGATGAAATCAGTTAACGATGGAATCAGTTAACGATGAAATCAGTTAACGATGAAATCAGTTAAATGAAGATGAAATCAGTTAAAGATGAAATCAGTTAACGATGAAATCAGTTAACGATGGAATCAGTTAAATGAAGATGAAATCAGTTAACGATGAAATCAGTTAAAGATGAAATCAGTTAACGATGAAATCAGTTAAGTGAAGAATGAAAATGAAATCAGTTAACGATGAAATCAGTTAACGATGAAATCAGTTAAATGAAGATGAAATCAGTTAATGATGAAATCAGTTAAAGATGAAATCAGTTAACGATGGAATCAGTTAAATGAAGATGAAATCAGTTAACGATGAAATCAGTTAACGATGAAATCAGTTAACGATGAAATCAGTTAAATGAAGATGAAATCAGTTAACGATGAAATCAGTTAATGATGAAATCAGTTAACGATGAAATCAGTTAACGATGAAATCAGTTAAATGAAGATGAAATCAGTTAACGATGAAATCAGTTAACGATGAAATCAGTTAACGATGAAATCTGTTAAATGAAGAATGAAAATGAAATCAGTTAAATGAAGATGAAATCAGTTAAATGAAGATGAAATCAGTTAACGATGAAATCAGTTAAAGATGAAATCAGTTAACGATGAAATCAGTTAAAGATGAAATCAGTTAACGATGAAATCAGTTAAATGAAGATGAAATCAGTTAACGATGAAATCAGTTAACGATGAAATCAGTTAACGATGAAATCAGTTAAATGAAGATGAAATCAGTTAACGATGAAATCAGTTAAATGAAGATGAAATCAGTTAACGAAGAAATCAGTTAACGATGGAATCAGTTAACGATGAAATCAGTTAACGATGAAATCAGTTAAATGAAGATGAAATCAGTTAAATGAAGATGAAATCAGTTAACGATGAAATCAGTTAAAGATGAAATCAGTTAACGATGAAATCAGTTAACGATGGAATCAGTTAAATGAAGATGAAATCAGTTAACGATGAAATCAGTTAACGATGAAATCAGTTAAATGAAGATGAAATCAATTAACGATGAAATCAGTTAAAGATGAAATCAGTTAACGATGGAATCAGTTAACGATGAAATCAGTTAACGATGAAATCAGTTAAATGAAGATGAAATCAGTTAACGATGAAATCAGTTAACGATGAAATCAGTTAAATGAAGATGAAATCAGTTAACGATGGAATCAGTTAACGATGAAATCAGTTAACGATGGAATCAGTTAACGATGAAATCAGTTAACGATGAAATCAGTTAACGATGAAATCAGTTAAATGAAGATGAAATCAGTTAACGATGAAATCAGTTAACGATGAAATCAGTTAAATGAAGATGAAATCAGTTAACGATGAAATCAGTTAACGATGAAATCAGTTAATGATGGAATCAGTTAAATGAAGATGAAATCAGTTAACGATGAAATCAGTTAAAGATGAAATCAGTTAACGATGAAATCAGTTAACGATGGAATCAGTTAAATGAAGATGAAATCAGTTAACGATGAAATCAGTTAACGATGAAATCAGTTAAATGAAGATGAAATCAGTTAACGATGAAATCAGTTAACGATGAAATCAGTTAACGATGGAATCAGTTAAATGAAGATGAAATCAGTTAACGATGAAATCAGTTAACGATGAAATCAGTTAACGATGGAATCAGTTAAATGAAGATGAAATCAGTTAACGATGAAATCAGTTAAATGAAGATGAAATCAGTTAACGATGAAATCAGTTAACGATGGAATCAGTTAAATGAAGATGAAATCAGTTAACGATGAAATCAGTTAACGATGAAATCAGTTAAATGAAGATGAAATCAGTTAAATGAAGATGAAATCAGTTAACGATGAAATCAGTTAACGATGAAATCAGTTAACGATGAAATCAGTTAAATGAAGATGAAATCAGTTAACGATGAAATCAGTTAAATGAAGATGAAATCAGTTAACGATGAAATCAGTTAAAGATGAAATCAGTTAACGATGGAATCAGTTAACGATGAAATCAGTTAAATGAAGATGAAATCAGTTAAATGAAGATGAAATCAGTTAAAGATGAAATCAGTTAACGATGAAATCAGTTAACGATGAAATCAGTTAACGATGAAATCAGTTAAATGAAGATGAAATCAGTTAACGATGAAATCAGTTAAATGAAGATGAAATCAGTTAACGATGAAATCAGTTAAAAATGAAATCAGTTAACGATGAAATCATTTAAATGAAGAATGAAAATGAAATCAGTTAAATGAAGATGAAATCAGTTAACGATGAAATCAGTTAACGATGGAATCAGTTAAATGAAGATGAAATCAGTTAACGATGAAATCAGTTAACGATGAAATCAGTTAAATGAAGATGAAATCAGTTAAATGAAGATGAAATCAGTTAACGATGAAATCAGTTAACGATGAAATCAGTTAACGATGAAATCAGTTAAATGAAGATGAAATCAGTTAACGATGAAATCAGTTAAATGAAGATGAAATCAGTTAACGATGAAATCAGTTAAAGATGAAATCAGTTAACGATGGAATCAGTTAACGATGAAATCAGTTAAATGAAGATGAAATCAGTTAACGATGAAATCAGTTAAATGAAGATGAAATCAGTTAACGATGAAATCAGTTAAAAATGAAATCAGTTAACGATGAAATCATTTAAATGAAGAATGAAAATGAAATCAGTTAAATGAAGATGAAATCAGTTAACGATGAAATCAGTTAACGATGAAATCAGTTAACGATGGAATCAGTTAAATGAAGATGAAATCAGTAAACGATGAAATCAGTTAAATGAAGATTAAATCAGTTAAATGAAGATGAAATCAGTTAACGATGAAATCAGTTAAAGATGAAATCAGTTAACGATGAAATCAGTTAACGATGGAATCAGTTAACGATGAAATCAGTTAACGATGAAATCAGTTAAATGAAGATGAAATCAGTTAACGATGAAATCAGTTAACGATGAAATCAGTTAAATGAAGATGAAATCAGTTAACGATGGAATCAGTTAACGATGAAATCAGTTAACGATGGAATCAGTTAACGATGAAATCAGTTAACGATGAAATCAGTTAAATGAAGATGAAATCAGTTAACGATGAAATCAGTTAAAGATGAAATCAGTTAACGATGAAATCAGTTAACGATGGAATCAGTTAAATGAAGATGAAATCAGTTAACGATGAAATCAGTTAACGATGAAATCAGTTAAATGAAGATGAAATCAGTTAACGATGAAATCAGTTAACGATGAAATCAGTTAACGATGGAATCAGTTAAATGAAGATGAAATCAGTTAACGATGAAATCAGTTAACGATGAAATCAGTTAACGATGGAATCAGTTAAATGAAGATGAAATCAGTTAACGATGAAATCAGTTAAATGAAGATGAAATCAGTTAACGATGAAATCAGTTAACGATGAAATCAGTTAACGATGAAATCAGTTAAATGAAGATGAAATCAGTTAAATGAAGATGAAATCAGTTAACGATGAAATCAGTTAAATGAAGATGAAATCAGTTAACGATGAAATCAGTTAACGATGAAATCAGTTAACGATGAAATCAGTTAAATGAAGATGAAATCAGTTAACGATGAAATCAGTTAAATGAAGATGAAATCAGTTAACGATGAAATCAGTTAAAGATGAAATCAGTTAACGATGGAATCAGTTAACGATGAAATCAGTTAAATGAAGATGAAATCAGTTAAATGAAGATGAAATCAGTTAAAGATGAAATCAGTTAACGATGAAATCAGTTAACGATGAAATCAGTTAACGATGAAATCAGTTAAATGAAGATGAAATCAGTTAACGATGAAATCAGTTAAATGAAGATGAAATCAGTTAACGATGAAATCAGTTAAAAATGAAATCAGTTAACGATGAAATCATTTAAATGAAGAATGAAAATGAAATCAGTTAAATGAAGATGAAATCAGTTAACGATGAAATCAGTTAACGATGGAATCAGTTAAATGAAGATGAAATCAGTTAACGATGAAATCAGTTAACGATGAAATCAGTTAAATGAAGATGAAATCAGTTAAATGAAGATGAAATCAGTTAACGATGAAATCAGTTAACGATGAAATCAGTTAAATGAAGATGAAATCAGTTAACGATGAAATCAGTTAAATGAAGATGAAATCAGTTAACGATGAAATCAGTTAAAGATGAAATCAGTTAACGATGGAATCAGTTAACGATGAAATCAGTTAAATGAAGATGAAATCAGTTAACGATGAAATCAGTTAAATGAAGATGAAATCAGTTAACGATGAAATCAGTTAAAAATGAAATCAGTTAACGATGAAATCATTTAAATGAAGAATGAAAATGAAATCAGTTAAATGAAGATGAAATCAGTTAACGATGAAATCAGTTAACGATGAAATCAGTTAACGATGGAATCAGTTAAATGAAGATGAAATCAGTTAACGATGAAATCAGTTAAATGAAGATTAAATCAGTTAAATGAAGATGAAATCAGTTAACGATGAAATCAGTTAAAGATGAAATCAGTTAACGATGAAATCAGTTAACGATGAAATCAGTTAAATGAAGATGAAATCAGTTAACGATGAAATCAGTTAAATGAAGATGAAATCAGTTAACGATGAAATCAGTTAAAGATGAAATCAGTTACATGAAGATTAAATCAGTTAACGATGAAATCAGTTAAATGAAGAATGAAAATGAAATCAGTTAAATGAAGATGAAATCAGTTAACGATGAAATCAGTAAACGATGAAATCAGTTAACGATGGAATCAGTTAAATGAAGATGAAATCAGTTAACGATGAAATCAGTTAAATGAAGATGAAATCAGTTAAATGAAGATGAAATCAGTTAACGATGAAATCAGTTAAAGATGAAATCAGTTACATGAAGATTAAATCAGTTAACGATGAAATCAGTTAAAGATGAAATCAGTTAACGATGAAATCAGTTAAGTGAAGAATGAAAATGAAATCAGTTAACGATGAAATCAGTTAACGATGAAATCAGTTAAATGAAGATGAAATCAGTTAATGATGAAATCAGTTAAAGATGAAATCAGTTAACGATGGAATCAGTTAAATGAAGATGAAATCAGTTAACGATGAAATCAGTTAACGATGAAATCAGTTAACGATGAAATCAGTTAACGATGAAATCTGTTAAATGAAGAATGAAAATGAAATCAGTTAAATGAAGATGAAATCAGTTAACGATGAAATCAGTTAAAGATGAAATCAGTTAACGATGAAATCAGTTAACGATGAAATCAATTAACGATGAAATCAGTTAAATGAAGATGAAATCAGTTAACGATGAAATCAGTTAACGATGAAATCAGTTAAATGAAGAATGAAGATGAAATCAGTTAACGATGAAATCAGTTAACGATGAAATCAGTTAACGATGAAATCAGTTAAATGAAGATGAAATCAGTTAACGATGAAATCAGTTAACGATGAAATCAGTTAACGATGAAATCAGTTAAATGAAGATGAAATCAGTTAACGATGAAATCAGTTAACGATGAAATCAGTTAACGATGAAATCACTTAACGATGAAATCAGTTAAATGAAGATGAAATCAGTTAACGATGAAATCAGTTAAATGAAGATGAAATCAGTTAACGATGAAATCAGTTAAAGATGAAATCAGTTAAAGATGAAATCAGTTAACGATGAAATCAGTTAACGATGAAATCAGTTAAATGAAGATGAAATCAGTTAACGATGAAATCAGTTAACGATGAAATCAGTTAAATGAAGATGAAATCAGTTAACGATGAAATCAGTTAACGATGAAATCAGTTAACGATGGAATCAGTTAACGATGAAATCAGTTAACGATGAAATCAGTTAAATGAAGATGAAATCAGTTAACGATGAAATCAGTTAACGATGAAATCAGTTAACGATGAAATCAGTTAACGATGAAATCAATTAAATGAAGATGAAATCAGTTAACGATGAAATCAGTTAAATGAAGATGAAATCAGTTAACGATGAAATCAGTTAAAGATGAAATCAGTTAACGATGAAATCAGTTAAATGAAGATGAAATCAGTTAACGATGAAATCAGTTAAAGATGAAATCAGTTAACGATGAAATCAGTTAACGATGGAATCAGTTAACGATGAAATCAGTTAAATGAAGATGAAATCAGTTAACGATGAAATCAGTTAAAGATGAAATCAGTTAACGATGAAATCAGTTAACGATGAAATCAGTTAAATGAAGATGAAATCAGTTAACGATGAAATCAGTTAAAGATGAAATCAGTTAACGATGAAATCAGTTAAATGAAGATGAAATCAGTTAAATGAAGATGAAATCAGTTAACGATGAAATCAGTTAACGATGAAATCAGTTAAATGAAGATGAAATCAGTTAACGATGAAATCAGTTAACGATGAAATCATTTAAATGAAGAATGAAAATTAAATCAGTTAAATGAAGATGAAATCAGTTAACGATGAAATCAGTTAACGATGGAATCAGTTAAATGAAGATGAAATCAGTTAACGATGAAATCAGTTAACGATGAAATCAGTTAAATGAAGATGAAATCAGTTAAATGAAGATGAAATCAGTTAACGATGAAATCAGTTAACGATGAAATCAGTTAAATGAAGATGAAATCAGTTAACAATGAAATCAGTTAACAATGAAATCAGTTAAATGAAGATGAAATCAGTTAACGATGAAATCAGTTAAAGATGAAATCAGTTAACGATGGAATCAGTTAACGATGAAATCAGTTAAATGAAGATGAAATCAGTTAACGATGAAATCAGTTAAAGATGAAATCAGTTAACGATGAAATCAGTTAACGATGAAATCAGTTAAATGAAGATGAAATCAGTTAACGATGAAATCAGTTAAATGAAGATGAAATCAGTTAAAAATGAAATCAGTTAACGATGAAATCATTTAAATGAAGAATGAAAATGAAATCAGTTAAATGAAGATGAAATCAGTTAACGATGAAATCAGTTAACGATGAAATCAGTTAACGATGAAATCAGTTAACGATGGAATCAGTTAAATGAAGATGAAATCAGTTAACGATGAAATCAGTTAAATGAAGATTAAATCAGTTAAATGAAGATGAAATCAGTTAACGATGAAATCAGTTAAAGATGAAATCAGTTAACGATGAAATCAGTTAACGATGAAATCAGTTAAATGAAGATGAAATCAGTTAACGATGAAATCAGTTAACGATGAAATCAATTAACGATGAAATCAGTTAAATGAAGATGAAATCAGTTAACGATGAAATCAGTTAAAGATGAAATCAGTTAAATGAAGAATGAAGATGAAATCAGTTAACGATGAAATCAGTTAACGATGAAATCAGTTAACGATGAAATCAGTTAAATGAAGATGAAATCAGTTAACGATGAAATCAGTTAACGATGAAATCAGTTAAATGAAGAATGAAAATGAAATCAGTTTAATGAAGATGAAATCAGTTA
>NW_027211758.1:0-105311 GCF_022749685.1 Semicossyphus pulcher
CGTTAACTGATTTCATCTTCATTTAAATGATTTCATCGTTAACTGATTTCATCGTTAACTGATTTCATCTTTAACTGATTTCATCGTTAACTGATTTCATCTTCATTTAACTGATTTCATCGTTAACTGATTTCATCGTTAACTGATTTCATCTTTAACTGATTTCATCGTTAACTGATTTCATCTTCATTTAACTGATTTCATCGTTAACTGATTTCATCTTCATTTAACTGATTTCATCGTTAACTGATTTCATCGTTAACTGATTTCATCTTCATTTAACTGATTTCATCGTTAACTGATTTCATCTTCTTTAACTGATTTCATCGTTAACTGATTCATCGTTAACTGATTTCATCGTTAACTGATTTCATCGTTAACTGATTTCATCTTCATTTAACTGATTTCATCGTTAACTGATTTCATCTTTAACTGATTTCATCGTTAACTGATTTCATCTTCATTTAACTGATTTCATCGTTAACTGATTTCATCGTTAACTGATTTCATCGTTAACTGATTTCATCTTCATTTAACTGATTTCATCGTTAACTGATTTCATCGTTAACTGATTTCATCTTTAACTGATTTCATCGTTAACTGATTTCATCTTCATTTAACTGATTTCATCGTTAACTGATTTCATCGTTAACTGATTTCATCTTTAACTGATTTCATCGTTAACTGATTTCATCTTCATTTAACTGATTTCATCGTTAACTGATTTCATCTTCATTTAACTGATTTCATCGTTAACTGATTTCATCGTTAACTGATTTCATCGTTAACTGATTTCATCTTCATTTAACTGATTCCATCGTTAACTGATTTCATCTTCATTTAACTGATTCCATCGTTAACTGATTTCATCGTTAACTGATTTCATCTTCATTTAACTGATTTCATCGTTAACTGATTTCATCGTTAACTGATTTCATCTTTAACTGATTTCATCGTTAACTGATTTCATCTTCATTTAACTGATTTCATCGTTAACTGATTTCATCGTTAACTGATTTCATCGTTAACTGATTTCATCGTTAACTGATTTCATCTTCATTTAACTGATTTCATCGTTAACTGATTTCATCGTTAACTGATTCCATCGTTAACTGATTTCATCGTTAACTGATTTCATCGTTAACTGATTTCATCGTTAACTGATTTCATCTTCATTTAACTGATTTCATCGTTAACTGATTTCATCGTTAACTGATTTCATCGTTAACTGATTTCATCTTCATTTAACTGATTTCATTTTCATTCTTCATTTAACTGATTTCATCGTTAACTGATTTCATCTTCATTTAATTGATTTCATCGTTAACTGATTTCATCGTTAACTGATTTCATCGTTAACTGATTTCATCTTCATTTAACTGATTTCATCGTTAACTGATTTCATCGTTAACTGATTTCATCTTCATTTAACTGATTTCATCGTTAACTGATTTCATCGTTAACTGATTTCATCGTTAACTGATTTCATCTTCATTTAACTGATTTCATCGTTAACTGATTTCATCTTCATTTAACTGATTTCATCGTTAACTGATTTCATCGTTAACTGATTTCATCTTTAACTGATTTCATCGTTAACTGATTTCATCTTCATTTAACTGATTTCATCGTTAACTGATTTCATCGTTAACTGATTTCATCTTTAACTGATTTCATCGTTAACTGATTTCATCGTTAACTGATTTCATCTTCATTTAACTGATTTCATCGTTAACTGATTTCATCGTTAACTGATTTCATCGTTAACTGATTTCATCTTCATTTAAATGATTTCATCGTTAACTGATTTCATCGTTAACTGATTTCATCTTTAACTGATTTCATCGTTAACTGATTTCATCTTCATTTAACTGATTTCATCGTTAACTGATTTCATCGTTAACTGATTTCATCTTCATTTAAATGATTTCATCGTTAACTGATTTCATCGTTAACTGATTTCATCTTTAACTGATTTCATCGTTAACTGATTTCATCTTCATTTAACTGATTTCATCGTTAACTGATTTCATCGTTAACTGATTTCATCTTTAACTGATTTCATCGTTAACTGATTTCATCTTCATTTAACTGATTTCATCGTTAACTGATTTCATCTTCATTTAACTGATTTCATCGTTAACTGATTTCATCGTTAACTGATTTCATCTTCATTTAACTGATTCCATCGTTAACTGATTTCATCGTTAACTGATTTCATCGTTAACTGATTTCATCTTCATTTAACTGATTTCATCGTTAACTGATTTCATCGTTAACTGATTTCATCTTTAACTGATTTCATCGTTAACTGATTTCATCGTTAACTGATTTCATCGTTAACTGATTTCATCTTCATTTAACTGATTTCATCGTTAACTGATTTCATCGTTAACTGATTTCATCTTTAACTGATTTCATCGTTAACTGATTTCATCTTCATTTAACTGATTTCATCGTTAACTGATTTCATCGTTAACTGATTTCATCGTTAACTGATTTCATCTTCATTTAACTGATTTCATCGTTAACTGATTCCATCGTTAACTGATTTCATCGTTAACTGATTTCATCGTTAACTGATTTCATCTTCATTTAACTGATTTCATCGTTAACTGATTTCATCTTCATTTAACTGATTTCATCGTTAACTGATTTCATCGTTAACTGATTTCATCGTTAACTGATTTCATCTTCATTTAACTGATTTCATTTTCATTCTTCATTTAACTGATTTCATCGTTAACTGATTTCATCTTCATTTAATTGATTTCATCGTTAACTGATTTCATCGTTAACTGATTTCATCGTTAACTGATTTCATCTTCATTTAACTGATTTCATCGTTAACTGATTTCATCGTTAACTGATTTCATCTTCATTTAACTGATTTCATCGTTAACTGATTTCATCGTTAACTGATTTCATCTTCATTTAACTGATTTCATCGTTAACTGATTTCATCGTTAACTGATTTCATCTTCATTTAACTGATTTCATCGTTAACTGATTTCATCGTTAACTGATTTCATCGTTAACTGATTTCATCGTTAACTGATTTCATCGTTAACTGATTTCATCTTCATTTAACTGATTCCATCGTTAACTGATTTCATCGTTAACTGATTTCATCGTTAACTGATTTCATCGTTAACTGATTTCATCTTCATTTAACTGATTTCATCGTTAACTGATTTCATCGTTAACTGATTTCATCTTTAACTGATTTCATCGTTAACTGATTTCATCTTCATTTAACTGATTTCATCGTTAACTGATTTCATCGTTAACTGATTTCATCGTTAACTGATTTCATCGTTAACTGATTTCATCTTCATTTAACTGATTTCATCGTTAACTGATTTCATCGTTAACTGATTCCATCGTTAACTGATTTCATCGTTAACTGATTTCATCTTCATTTAACTGATTTCATCGTTAACTGATTTCATCTTCATTTAACTGATTTCATCGTTAACTGATTTCATCGTTAACTGATTTCATCTTCATTTAACTGATTTCATTTTCATTCTTCATTTAACTGATTTCATCGTTAACTGATTTCATCTTCATTTAACTGATTTCATCGTTAACTGATTTCATCTTTAACTGATTTCATCGTTAACTGATTTCATCGTTAACTGATTTCATCTTCATTTAACTGATTTCATCGTTAACTGATTTCATCGTTAACTGATTTCATCTTCATTTAACTGATTTCATCGTTAACTGATTTCATCGTTAACTGATTCCATCGTTAACTGATTTCATCTTTAACTGATTTCATCGTTAACTGATTTCATCTTCATTTAACTGATTTCATCGTTAAGTGATTTCATCGTTAACTGATTTCATCTTCATTTAACTGATTTCATTGTTAACTGATTTCATCGTTAACTGATTTCATCTTCATTTAACTGATTTCATCGTTAACTGATTTCATCGTTAACTGATTTCATCGTTAACTGATTCCATCGTTAACTGATTTCATCGTTAACTGATTTCATCGTTAACTGATTTCATCTTCATTTAACTGATTTCATCGTTAACTGATTTCATCTTCATTTAACTGATTTCATTTTCATTCTTCATTTAACTGATTTCATCGTTAACTGATTTCATCTTCATTTAACTGATTTCATCGTTAACTGATTTCATCGTTAACTGATTTCATCTTCATTTAACTGATTTCATCGTTAACTGATTTCATCGTTAACTGATTTCATCTTCATTTAACTGATTTCATCGTTAACTGATTTCATCGTTAACTGATTCCATCGTTAACTGATTTCATCTTTAACTGATTTCATCGTTAACTGATTTCATCTTCATTTAACTGATTTCATCGTTAAGTGATTTCATCGTTAACTGATTTCATCTTCATTTAACTGATTTCATCGTTAACTGATTTCATCGTTAACTGATTTCATCGTTAACTGATTCCATCGTTAACTGATTTCATCGTTAACTGATTTCATCGTTAACTGATTTCATCTTCATTTAACTGATTTCATCGTTAACTGATTTCATCTTCATTTAACTGATTTCATTTTCATTCTTCATTTAACTGATTTCATCGTTAACTGATTTCATCTTCATTTAACTGATTTCATCGTTAACTGATTTCATCGTTAACTGATTTCATCTTCATTTAACTGATTTCATCGTTAACTGATTTCATCGTTAACTGATTTCATCTTCATTTAACTGATTTCATCGTTAACTGATTTCATCGTTAACTGATTCCATCGTTAACTGATTTCATCTTTAACTGATTTCATCGTTAACTGATTTCATCTTCATTTAACTGATTTCATCGTTAAGTGATTTCATCGTTAACTGATTTCATCTTCATTTA
Organism: Semicossyphus pulcher; assembly: GCF_022749685.1. Taxonomy (NCBI): domain Eukaryota; kingdom Metazoa; phylum Chordata; class Actinopteri; order Labriformes; family Labridae; genus Semicossyphus; species Semicossyphus pulcher. The sequence continues at coordinate 4,859 of NW_027211758.1, forward strand.
ACTGATTTCATTGTTAACTGATTTCATCGTTAACTGATTTCATCTTCATTTAACTGATTTCATCGTTAACTGATTTCATCGTTAACTGATTCCATCGTTAACTGATTTCATCGTTAACTGATTTCATCGTTAACTGATTTCATCGTTAACTGATTTCATCTTCATTTAACTGATTTCATCGTTAACTGATTTCATCGTTAACTGATTTCATCGTTAACTGATTTCATCTTCATTTAACTGATTTCATTGTTAACTGATTTCATCTTCATTTAACTGATTTCATCGTTAACTGATTTCATCGTTAACTGATTTCATCGTTAACTGATTTCATCTTCATTTAACTGATTTCATTTTCATTCTTCATTTAACTGATTTCATCGTTAACTGATTTCATCTTCATTTAATTGATTTCATCGTTAACTGATTTCATCTTCATTTAACTGATTTCATCGTTAACTGATTTCATCGTTAACTGATTTCATCTTCATTTAACTGATTTCATCGTTAACTGATTTCATCGTTAACTGATTTCATCTTCATTTAACTGATTTCATCGTTAACTGATTTCATCTTCATTTAACTGATTTCATCGTTAACTGACTTCATCTTCATTTAACTGATTTCATCGTTAACTGATTTCATCGTTAACTGATTTCATCTTCATTTAACTGATTCCATCGTTAACTGATTTCATCGTTAACTGATTTCATCGTTAACTGATTTCATCTTCATTTAACTGATTTCATCGTTAACTGATTTAATCGTTAACTGATTTCATCTTCATTTAACTGATTTCATCGTTAACTGATTTCATCGTTAACTGATTTCATCTTCATTTAACTGATTTCATCGTTAACTGATTTCATCTTCATTTAACTGATTTCATCGTTAACTGATTTCATCGTTAACTGATTTCATCTTCATTTAACTGATTTCATCGTTAACTGATTTCATCGTTAACTGATTCCATCGTTAACTGATTTCATCTTTAACTGATTTCATCGTTAACTGATTTCATCTTCATTTAACTGATTTCATCGTTAAGTGATTTCATCGTTAACTGATTTCATCTTCATTTAACTGATTTCATTGTTAACTGATTTCATCGTTAACTGATTTCATCGTTAACTGATTTCATCTTCATTTAACTGATTTCATCGTTAACTGATTTCATCGTTAACTGATTTCATCGTTAACTGATTCCATCGTTAACTGATTTCATCTTTAACTGATTTCATCGTTAACTGATTTCATCTTCATTTAACTGATTTCATCGTTAAGTGATTTCATCGTTAACTGATTTCATCTTCATTTAACTGATTTCATTGTTAACTGATTTCATCGTTAACTGATTTCATCTTCATTTAACTGATTTCATCGTTAACTGATTTCATCGTTAACTGATTTCATCGTTAACTGATTCCATCGTTAACTGATTTCATCCTTAACTGATTTCATCGTTAACTGATTTCATCTTCATTTAACTGATTTCATCGTTAACTGATTTCATCGTTAACTGATTTCATCGTTAACTGATTTCATCTTCATTTAACTGATTTCATCGTTAACTGATTTCATCGTTAACTGATTTCATCGTTAACTGATTTCATCGTTAACTGATTTCATCTTCATTTAACTGATTTCATCGTTAACTGATTTCATCGTTAACTGATTTCATCGTTAACTGATTTCATCTTCATTTAACTGATTTCATTTTCATTCTTCATTTAACTGATTTCATCGTTAACTGATTTCATCTTCATTTAATTGATTTCATCGTTAACTGATTTCATCGTTAACTGATTTCATCTTCATTTAACTGATTTCATCGTTAACTGATTTCATCGTTAACTGATTCCATCGTTAACTGATTTCATCGTTAACTGATTTCATCGTTAACTGATTTCATCTTCATTTAACTGATTTCATCGTTAACTGATTTCATCGTTAATTGATTTCATCTTCATTTAACTGATTTCATCGTTAACTGATTTCATCGTTAACTGATTTCATCTTTAACTGATTTCATCGTTAACTGATTTCATCTTCATTTAACTGATTTCATCGTTAACTGATTTCATCTTCATTTAACTGATTTCATCGTTAACTGATTTCATCGTTAACTGATTTCATCGTTAACTGATTTCATCTTCATTTAACTGATTTCATCGTTAACTGATTTCATCGTTAACTGATTTCATCGTTAACTGATTTCATCTTCATTTAACTGATTTCATCTTTAACTGATTTCATCGTTAACTGATTTCATCGTTAACTGATTTCATCGTTAACTGATTTCATCTTCATTTAACTGATTCCATCGTTAACTGATTTCATCGTTAACTGATTTCATCGTTAACTGATTTCATCGTTAACTGATTTCATCTTTAACTGATTTCATCGTTAACTGATTTCATCTTCATTTAACTGATTTCATCGTTAACTGATTTCATCGTTTACTGATTTCATCGTTAACTGATTTCATCTTCATTTAACTGATTTCATCGTTAACTGATTTCATCGTTAACTGATTCCATCGTTAACTGATTTCATCGTTAACTGATTTCATCTTCATTTAACTGATTTCATCGTTAACTGATTTCATCTTCATTTAACTGATTTCATCGTTAACTGATTTCATCGTTAACTGATTTCATCGTTAACTGATTTCATCTTCATTTAACTGATTTCATTTTCATTCTTCATTTAACTGATTTCATCGTTAACTGATTTCATCTTCATTTAACTGATTTCATCGTTAACTGATTTCATCGTTAACTGATTTCATCGTTAACTGATTTCATCTTCATTTAACTGATTTCATCGTTAACTGATTTCATCGTTAACTGATTTCATCGTTAACTGATTTCATCTTCATTTAACTGATTTCATCGTTAACTGATTTCATCGTTAACTGATTCCATCGTTAACTGATTTCATCGTTAACTGATTTCATCGTTAACTGATTTCATCTTCATTTAACTGATTTCATCGTTAACTGATTTCATCTTCATTTAACTGATTTCATCGTTAACTGATTTCATCGTTAACTGATTTCATCGTTAACTGATTTCATCTTCATTTAACTGATTTCATCGTTAACTGATTTCATCTTTAACTGATTTCATCGTTAACTGATTTCATCTTCATTTAACTGATTTCATCGTTAACTGATTTCATCGTTAACTGATTTCATCGTTAACTGATTTCATCTTCATTTAACTGATTCCATCGTTAACTGATTTCATCGTTAACTGATTTCATCGTTAACTGATTTCATCTTCATTTAACTGATTTCATCGTTAACTGATTTCATCGTTAACTGATTTCATCTTTAACTGATTTCATCGTTAACTGATTTCATCTTCATTTAACTGATTTCATCGTTAACTGATTTCATCGTTTACTGATTTCATCGTTAACTGATTTCATCTTCATTTAACTGATTTCATCGTTAACTGATTTCATCGTTAACTGATTTCATCGTTAACTGATTTCATCTTCATTTAACTGATTTCATCGTTAACTGATTTCATCGTTAACTGATTTCATCTTTAACTGATTTCATCGTTAACTGATTTCATCTTCATTTAACTGATTTCATCGTTAACTGATTTCATCGTTAACTGATTTCATCGTTAACTGATTTCATCTTTAACTGATTTCATCGTTAACTGATTTCATCTTCATTTAACTGATTTCATCGTTAACTGATTTCATCTTCATTTAACTGATTTCATCGTTAACTGATTTCATCGTTAACTGATTTCATCGTTAACTGATTTCATCTTCATTTAACTGATTCCATCGTTAACTGATTTCATCGTTAACTGATTTCATCGTTAACTGATTTCATCTTCATTTAACTGATTTCATCGTTAACTGATTTCATCGTTAACTGATTTCATCGTTAACTGATTTCATCGTTAACTGATTTCATCTTCATTTAACTGATTTCATCGTTAACTGATTTCATCGTTAACTGATTTCATCGTTAACTGATTTCATCTTCATTTAACTGATTTCATCGTTAACTGATTCCATCGTTAACTGATTTCATCGTTAACTGATTTCATCGTTAACTGATTTCATCTTCATTTAACTGATTTCATCGTTAACTGATTTCATCTTCATTTAACTGATTTCATCGTTAACTGATTTCATCGTTAACTGATTTCATCGTTAACTGATTTCATCTTCATTTAACTGATTTCATTTTCATTCTTCATTTAACTGATTTCATCGTTAACTGATTTCATCTTCATTTAATTGATTTCATCGTTAACTGATTTCATCGTTAACTGATTTCATCGTTAACTGATTTCATCTTCATTTAACTGATTTCATCGTTAACTGATTTCATCTTCATTTAACTGATTTCATCGTTAACTGATTTCATCGTTAACTGATTTCATCTTCATTTAACTGATTTCATCGTTAACTGATTTCATCGTTAACTGATTTCATCTTCATTTAACTGATTTCATCGTTAACTGATTTTATCGTTAACTGATTTCATCTTTAACTGATTTCATCGTTAACTGATTCCATCTTCATTTAACTGATTTCATCGTTAACTGATTTCATCGTTAACTGATTTCATCGTTAACTGATTTCATCTTGATTTAACTGATTTCATCGTTAACTGATTTCATCGTTAACTGATTCCATCGTTAACTGATTTCATCGTTAACTGATTTCATCTTCATTTAACTGATTTCATCGTTAACTGATTTCATCTTCATTTAACTGATTTCATCGTTAACTGATTTCATCGTTAACTGATTTCATCGTTAACTGATTTCATCTTCATTTAACTGATTTCATTTTCATTCTTCATTTAACTGATTTCATCGTTAACTGATTTCATTCTTCATTTAACTGATTTCATCGTTAACTGATTTCATCTTCATTTAATTGATTTCATCGTTAACTGATTTCATCGTTAACTGATTTCATCGTTAACTGATTTCATCTTCATTTAACTGATTTCATCGTTAACTGATTTCATCGTTAACTGATTTCATCTTCATTTAACTGATTTCATCGTTAACTGATTTCATCTTCATTTAACTGATTTCATCGTTAACTGATTTCATCGTTAACTGATTTCATCTTCATTTAACTGATTTCATCGTTAACTGATTTCATCGTTAACTGATTTCATTTTTAACTGATTTCATCGTTAACTGATTTCATCTTTAACTGATTTTATCGTTAACTGATTTCATCGTTAACTGATTTCATCTTCATTTAACTGATTTCATCGTTAACTGATTTCATCGTTAACTGATTCCATCGTTAACTGATTTCATCTTTAACTGATTTCATCGTTAACTGATTTCATCTTCATTTAACTGATTTCATCGTTAACTGATTTCATCGTTAACTGATTTCATCTTCATTTAACTGATTTCATCGTTAACTGATTTCATCTTCATTTAACTGATTTCATCGTTAACTGATTTCATCGTTAACTGATTTCATCGTTAACTGATTTCATCGTTAACTGATTTCATCTTCATTTAACTGATTCCATCGTTAACTGATTTCATCGTTAACTGATTTCATCGTTAACTGATTTCATCTTCATTTAACTGATTCCATCGTTAACTGATTCCATCGTTAACTGATTTCATCGTTAACTGATTTCATCTTCATTTAACTGATTCCATCGTTAACTGATTTCATCGTTAACTGATTTCATCTTCATTTAACTGATTTCATCGTTAACTGATTTCATCGTTAACTGATTTCATCTTCTTTTAACTGATTTCATCGTTAACTGATTTCATCTTCATTTAATTGATTTCATCGTTAACTGATTTCATCGTTAACTGATTTCATCTTCATTTAACTGATTTCATCGTTAACTGATTTCATCGTTAACTGATTTCATCTTCATTTAACTGATTTCATCGTTAACTGATTTCATCTTCATTTAACTGATTTCATCGTTAACTGATTTCATCGTTAACTGATTTCATCTTCATTTAACTGATTCCATCGTTAACTGATTTCATCGTTAACTGATTTCATCGTTAACTGATTTCATCTTTAACTGATTTCATCGTTAACTGATTTCATCTTCATTTAACTGATTTCATCGTTAACTGATTTCATCTTCATTTAACTGATTTCATTTTCATTCTTCATTTAACTGATTTCATCGTTAACTGATTTCATCGTTAACTGATTTCATCGTTAACTGATTTCATCTTCATTTAACTGATTCCATCGTTAACTGATTTCATCGTTAACTGATTTCATCTTCATTTAACTGATTCCATCGTTAACTGATTTCATCGTTAACTGATTTCATCGTTAACTGATTTCATCTTCATTTAACTGATTTCATTGTTAACTGATTTCATCTTCATTTAACTGATTTCATCGTTAACTGATTTCATCGTTAACTGATTTCATCTTCATTTAACTGATTTCATTTTCATTCTTCATTTAACTGATTTCATCGTTAACTGATTTCATCTTCATTTAACTGATTTCATGGTTAACTGATTTCATCGTTAACTGATTTCATCTTTAACTGATTTCATCGTTAACTGATTTCATCTTCATTTAACTGATTTCATCGTTAACTGATTTCATCTTCATTTAATTGATTTCATCGTTAACTGATTTCATCGTTAACTGATTTCATCTTCATTTAACTGATTTCATCGTTAACTGATTTCATCGTTAACTGATTCCATCGTTAACTGATTTCATCGTTAACTGATTTCATCTTCATTTAACTGATTTCATCGTTAACTGATTTCATCGTTAACTGATTTCATCTTTAACTGATTTCATCGTTAACTGATTTCATCTTCATTTAACTGATTTCATCGTTAACTGATTTCATCGTTAACTGATTTCATCTTTAACTGATTTCATCGTTAACTGATTTCATCTTCATTTAACTGATTTCATCGTTAACTGATTTCATCGTTAACTGATTTCATCTTCATTTAACTGATTTCATCGTTAACTGATTTCATCGTTAACTGATTCCATCGTTAACTGATTTCATCTTTAACTGATTTCATCGTTAACTGATTTCATCTTCATTTAACTGATTTCATCGTTAACTGATTTCATCGTTAACTGATTTCATCGTTAACTGATTTCATCTTCATTTAACTGATTTCATTGTTAACTGATTTCATCGTTAACTGATTTCATCTTCATTTAACTGATTTCATCGTTAACTGATTTCATCGTTAACTGATTTCATCGTTAAATGATTTCATCGTTAACTGATTTCATCTTCATTTAACTGATTTCATCGTTAACTGATTTCATCTTCATTTAACTGATTTCATTTTCATTCTTCATTTAACTGATTTCATCGTTAACTGATTTCATCTTCATTTAACTGATTTCATCGTTAACTGATTTCATCGTTAACTGATTTCATCGTTAACTGATTTCATCTTCATTTAACTGATTTCATCGTTAACTGATTTCATCGTTAACTGATTTCATCTTTAACTGATTTCATCGTTAACTGATTTCATCTTCATTTAACTGATTTCATCGTTAACTGATTTCATCGTTAACTGATTTCATCTTCATTTAACTGATTTCATCGTTAACTGATTTCATCTTCATTTAACTGATTTCATCGTTAACTGATTTCATCGTTAACTGATTTCATCTTCATTTAACTGATTCCATCGTTAACTGATTTCATCGTTAACTGATTTCATCGTTAACTGATTTCATCTTCATTTAACTGATTTCATCGTTAACTGATTTCATCGTTAACTGATTTCATCTTTAACTGATTTCATCGTTAACTGATTTCATCTTCATTTAACTGATTTCATCGTTAACTGATTTCATCGTTAACTGATTTCATCGTTAACTGATTTCATCTTGATTTAACTGATTTCATCGTTAACTGATTTCATCGTTAACTGATTCCATCGTTAACTGATTTCATCGTTAACTGATTTCATCTTCATTTAACTGATTTCATCGTTAACTGATTTCATCTTCATTTAACTGATTTCATCGTTAACTGATTTCATCGTTAACTGATTTCATCGTTAACTGATTTCATCTTCATTTAACTGATTTCATTTTCATTCTTCATTTAACTGATTTCATCGTTAACTGATTTCATCTTCATTTAACTGATTTCATCGTTAACTGATTTCATCTTCATTTAACTGATTTCATCTTCATTTAATTGATTTCATCGTTAACTGATTTCATCGTTAACTGATTTCATCTTTAACAGATTTCATCTTCATTTAACTGATTTCATCGTTAACTGATTTCATCGTTAACTGATTCCATCGTTAACTGATTTCATCGTTAACTGATTTCATCTTCATTTAACTGATTTCATCGTTAACTGATTTCATCGTTAACTGATTTCATCGTTAACTGATTTCATCTTCATTTAACTGATTTCATCGTTAACTGATTTCATCGTTAACTGATTTCATCGTTAACTGATTTCATCTTCATTTAACTGATTTCATCGTTAACTGATTTCATCGTTAACTGATTTCATCTTCATTTAACTGATTTCATCGTTAACTGATTTCATCGTTAACTGATTCCATCGTTAACTGATTTCATCGTTAACTGATTTCATCTTTAACTGATTTCATCGTTAACTGATTTCATCGTTAACTGATTTCATCGTTAACTGATTTCATCGTTAACTGATTTCATCTTCATTTAACTGATTTCATCGTTAACTGATTTCATCGTTAACTGATTTCATCGTTAACTGATTTCATCTTCATTTAACTGATTTCATCGTTCACTGATTTCATCGTTAACTGATTTCATCTTCATTTAACTGATTTCATCGTTCACTGATTTCATCGTTAACTGATTTCATCTTCATTTAACTGATTTCATCGTTAACTGATTTCATCTTCATTTAACTGATTTCATCGTTAACTGATTTCATCGTTAACTGATTTCATCTTTAACTGATTTCATCGTTAACTGATTTCATCTTCATTTAACTGATTTCATCGTTAACTGATTTCATCTTCATTTAACTGATTTCATCGTTAACTGATTTCATCTTCATTTAACTGATTTCATCGTTAACTGATTTCATCGTTAACTGATTTCATCGTTAACTGATTTCATCTTCATTTAACTGATTCCATCGTTAACTGATTTCATCGTTAACTGATTTCATCGTTAACTGATTTCATCTTCATTTAACTGATTTCATCGTTAACTGATTTCATCTTTAACTGATTTCATCGTTAACTGATTTCATCTTCATTTAACTGATTTCATCGTTAACTGATTTCATCGTTAACTGATTTCATCGTTAACTGATTTCATCTTCATTTAACTGATTTCATCGTTAACTGATTTCATCGTTAACTGATTTCATCTTCATTTAACTGATTTCATCGTTAACTGATTTCATCGTTAACTGATTTCATCTTCATTTAACTGATTTCATTGTTAACTGATTTCATCGTTAACTGATTTCATCTTTAACTGATTTCATCGTTAACTGATTTCATCTTCATTTAACTGATTTCATCGTTAACTGATTTCATCGTTAACTGATTTCATCTTTAACTGATTTCATCGTTAACTGATTTCATCTTCATTTAACTGATTTCATCGTTAACTGATTTCATCGTTAACTGATTTCATCTTTAACTGATTTCATCGTTAACTGATTTCATCTTCATTTAACTGATTTCATCGTTAACTGATTTCATCTTCATTTAACTGATTTCATCGTTAACTGATTTCATCGTTAACTGATTTCATCGTTAACTGATTTCATCTTCATTTAACTGATTCCATCGTTAACTGATTTCATCGTTAACTGATTTCATCGTTAACTGATTTCATCTTCATTTAACTGATTTCATCGTTAACTGATTTCATCGTTAACTGATTTCATCTTTAACTGATTTCATCGTTAACTGATTTCATCTTCATTTAACTGATTTCATCGTTAACTGATTTCATCGTTAACTGATTTCATCGTTAACTGATTTCATCTTCATTTAACTGATTTCATCGTTAACTGATTTCATCGTTAACTGATTCCATCGTTAACTGATTTCATCGTTAACTGATTTCATCTTCATTTAACTGATTTCATCGTTAACTGATTTCATCTTCATTTAACTGATTTCATCGTTAACTGATTTCATCGTTAACTGATTTCATCGTTAACTGATTTCATCGTTAACTGATTTCATCTTCATTTAACTGATTTCATTTTCATTCTTCATTTAACTGATTTCATCGTTAACTGATTTCATCTTCATTTAACTGATTTCATCGTTAACTGATTTCATCGTTAACTGATTTCATCGTTAACTGATTTCATCTTTAACTGATTTCATCGTTAACTGATTTCATCTTCATTTAACTGATTTCATCGTTAACTGATTTCATCTTCATTTAATTGATTTCATCGTTAACTGATTTCATCGTTAACTGATTTCATCGTTAACTGATTTCATCTTCATTTAACTGATTTCATCGTTAACTGATTCCATCGTTAACTGATTTCATCTTCATTTAACTGATTTCATCGTTAACTGATTTCATCGTTAACTGATTTCATCTTCATTTAACTGATTTCATCGTTAACTGATTTCATCGTTAACTGATTTCATCGTTAACTGATTTCATCTTCATTTAACTGATTTCATCGTTAACTGATTTCATCGTTAACTGATTTCATCTTCATTTAACTGATTTCATCGTTAACTGATTTCATCGTTAACTGATTCCATCGTTAACTGATTTCATCTTTAACTGATTTCATCGTTAACTGATTTCATCTTCATTTAACTGATTTCATCGTTAAGTGATTTCATCGTTAACTGATTTCATCTTCATTTAACTGATTTCATTGTTAACTGATTTCATCGTTAACTGATTTCATCTTCATTTAACTGATTTCATCGTTAACTGATTCCATCGTTAACTGATTCCATCGTTAACTGATTTCATCGTTAACTGATTTCATCTTCATTTAACTGATTTCATCGTTAACTGATTTCATCTTCATTTAACTGATTTCATTTTCATTCTTCATTTAACTGATTTCATCGTTAACTGATTTCATCTTCATTTAACTGATTTCATCGTTAACTGATTTCATCGTTAACTGATTTCATCTTCATTTAACTGATTTCATCGTTAACTGATTTCATCGTTAACTGATTTCATCTTCATTTAACTGATTTCATCGTTAACTGATTTCATCGTTAACTGATTCCATCGTTAACTGATTTCATCTTTAACTGATTTCATCGTTAACTGATTTCATTTTCATTTAACTGATTTCATCGTTAAGTGATTTCATCGTTAACTGATTTCATCTTCATTTAACTGATTTCATTGTTAACTGATTTCATCTTCATTTAACTGATTTCATCGTTAACTGATTTCATCGTTAACTGATTTCATCGTTAACTGATTCCATCGTTAACTGATTTCATCGTTAACTGATTTCATCGTTAACTGATTTCATCTTCATTTAACTGATTTCATCGTTAACTGATTTCATCGTTAACTGATTTCATCGTTAACTGATTTCATCTTCATTTAACTGATTTCATCGTTAATTGATTTCATCGTTAACTGATTCCATCGTTAACTGATTTCATCGTTAACTGATTTCATCGTTAACTGATTTCATCTTCATTTAACTGATTTCATCGTTAACTGATTTCATCGTTAACTGATTTCATCGTTAACTGATTTCATCTTCATTTAACTGATTTCATTTTCATTCTTCATTTAACTGATTTCATCGTTAACTGATTTCATCTTTAACTGATTTCATCGTTAACTGATTTCATCTTCATTTAACTGATTTCATCGTTAACTGATTTCATCGTTAACTGATTTCATCTTCATTTAACTGATTTCATCGTTAACTGATTTCATCGTTAACTGATTTCATCGTTAACTGATTTCATCTTCATTTAACTGATTTCATCGTTAACTGATTTCATCGTTAACTGATTTCATCTTTAACTGATTTCATCGTTAACTGATTTCATCTTCATTTAACTGATTTCATCGTTAACTGATTTCATCGTTAACTGATTTCATCTTTAACTGATTTCATCGTTAACTGATTTCATCTTCATTTAACTGATTTCATCGTTAACTGATTTCATCGTTAACTGATTTCATCGTTAACTGATTTCATCTTCATTTAACTGATTCCATCGTTAACTGATTTCATCGTTAACTGATTTCATCGTTAACTGATTTCATCTTCATTTAACTGATTTCATCGTTAACTGATTTCATCGTTAACTGATTTCATCTTTAACTGATTTCATCGTTAACTGATTTCATCTTCATTTAACTGATTTCATCGTTAACTGATTTCATCGTTAACTGATTTCATCGTTAACTGATTTCATCTTCATTTAACTGATTTCATCGTTAACTGATTTCATCGTTAACTGATTTCATCGTTAACTGATTTCATCTTCATTTAACTGATTTCATCGTTAACTGATTTCATCGTTAACTGATTTCATCTTTAACTGATTTCATCGTTAACTGATTTCATCTTCATTTAACTGATTTCATCGTTAACTGATTTCATCGTTAACTGATTTCATCTTCATTTAACTGATTTCATCGTTAACTGATTTCATCGTTAACTGATTCCATCGTTAACTGATTTCATCGTTAACTGATTTCATCTTCATTTAACTGATTTCATCTTCATTTAACTGATTTCATCGTTAACTGATTTCATCGTTAACTGATTTCATCGTTAACTGATTTCATCTTCATTTAACTGATTTCATTTTCATTCTTCATTTAACTGATTTCATCGTTAACTGATTTCATCTTCATTTAACTGATTTCATCGTTAACTGATTTCATCGTTAACTGATTTCATCGTTAACTGATTTCATCTTTAACTGATTTCATCGTTAACTGATTTCATCTTCATTTAACTGATTTCATCGTTAACTGATTTCATCTTCATTTAATTGATTTCATCGTTAACTGATTTCATCGTTAACTGATTTCATCGTTAACTGATTTCATCTTCATTTAACTGATTTCATCGTTAACTGATTCCATCGTTAACTGATTTCATCTTCATTTAACTGATTTCATCGTTAACTGATTTCATCGTTAACTGATTTCATCTTCATTTAACTGATTTCATCGTTAACTGATTTCATCTTCATTTAACTGATTTCATCTTCATTTAACTGATTTCATCTTCATTTAACTGATTTCATCGTTAACTGATTTCATCGTTAACTGATTTCATCTTCATTTAACTGATTTCATTTTCATTCTTCATTTAACTGATTTCATCGTTAACTGATTTCATCTTCATTTAACTGATTTCATCGTTAACTGATTTCATCGTTAACTGATTTCATCTTTAACTGATTTCATCGTTAACTGATTTCATCTTCATTTAACTGATTTCATCGTTAACTGATTTCATCTTCATTTAATTGATTTCATCGTTAACTGATTTCATCGTTAACTGATTTCATCGTTAACTGATTTCATCTTCATTTAACTGATTTCATCGTTAACTGATTCCATCGTTAACTGATTTCATCTTCATTTAACTGATTTCATCGTTAACTGATTTCATCGTTAACTGATTTCATCTTCATTTAACTGATTTCATCGTTAACTGATTTCATCTTCATTTAACTGATTTCATCGTTAACTGATTTCATCGTTAACTGATTTCATCTTCATTTAACTGATTTCATCGTTAACTGATTTCATCGTTAACTGATTCCATCGTTAACTGATTTCATCTTTAACTGATTTCATCGTTAACTGATTTCATCTTCATTTAACTGATTTCATCGTTAACTGATTTCATCTTCATTTAACTGATTTCATCGTTAACTGATTTCATCGTTAACTGATTCCATCGTTAACTGATTTCATCTTTAACTGATTTCATCGTTAACTGATTTCATCTTCATTTAACTGATTCCATCGTTAACTGATTTCATCGTTAACTGATTTCATCTTTAACTGATTTCATCGTTAACTGATTTCATCTTCATTTAACTGATTTCATCTTCATTTAACTGATTTCATCGTTAACTGATTTCATCGTTAACTGATTCCATCGTTAACTGATTTCTTCGTTAACTGATTTCATCTTCATTTAACTGATTTCATCGTTAACTGATTTCATCGTTAACTGATTTCATCTTCATTTAACTGATTTCATCGTTAACTGATTTCATCTTTAACTGATTTCATCGTTAACTGATTTCATCGTTAACTGATTTCATCTTCATTTAACTGATTTCATCGTTAACTGATTTCATCTTTAACTGATTTCATCGTTAACTGATTTCATCTTTAACTGATTTCATCGTTAACTGATTTCATCTTCATTTAACTGATTTCATTTTCATTCTTCATTTAACAGATTTCATCGTTAACTGATTTCATCGTTAACTGATTTCATCGTTAACTGATTTCATCTTCATTTAACTGATTTCATCGTTAACTGATTTCATCGTTAACTGATTTCATCATTAACTGATTTCATCGTTAACTGATTTCATCTTCATTTAACTGATTTCATCTTCATTTAACTGATTTCATCGTTAACTGATTTCATCGTTAACTGATTTCATCTTCATTTAACTGATTCCATCGTTAACTGATTTCATCTTTAACTGATTTCATCATTAACTGATTTCATCTTCATTTAACTGATTTCATCGTTAACTGATTTCATCGTTAACTGATTTCATTTTCATTCTTCACTTAACTGATTTCATCGTTAACTGATTTCATCTTTAACTGATTTCATCGTTAACTGATTTCATCTTCATTTAACTGATTCCATCGTTAACTGATTTCATCGTTAACTGATTTCATTTTCATTCTTCACTTAACTGATTTCATCGTTAACTGATTTCATCTTTAACTGATTTCATCGTTAACTGATTTCATCTTCATTTAACTGATTCCATCGTTAACTGATTTCATCGTTAACTGATTTCATTTTCATTCTTCACTTAACTGATTTCATCGTTAACTGATTTCATCTTTAACTGATTTCATCGTTAACTGATTTCATCTTCATTTAACTGATTCCATCGTTAACTGATTTCATCGTTAACTGATTTCATCTTCATTTAACTGATTTCATCTTCATTTAACTGATTTCATCGTTAACTGATTTCATCGTTAACTGATTCCATCGTTAACTGATTTCATCTTTAACTGATTTCATCGTTAACTGATTTCATCTTCATTTAACTGATTTCATCGTTAACTGATTTCATCGTTAACTGATTTCATCTTCATTTAACTGATTTCATCGTTAACTGATTTCATCTTCATTTAACTGATTCCATCGTTAACTGATTTCATCTTCATTTAACTGATTTCATCGTTAACTGATTTCATCGTTAACTGATTTCATCTTCATTTAACTGATTTCATCGTTAACTGATTTCATCTTCATTTAACTGATTCCATCGTTAACTGATTTCATCGTTAACTGATTTCATCTTCATTTAACTGATTTCATCGTTAACTGATTTCATCTTCATTTAACTGATTCCATCGTTAACTGATTTCATCGTTAACTGATTTCATCTTCATTTAACTGATTTCATCGTTAACTGATTTCATCGTTAACTGATTTCATCTTCATTTAACTGATTCCATCGTTAACTGATTTCATCGTTAACTGATTTCATCGTTAACTGATTTCATCTTCATTTAACTGATTCCATCGTTAACTGATTCCATCGTTAACTGATTTCATCGTTAACTGATTTCATCTTCATTTAACTGATTTCATTTTCATTCTTCATTTAACTGATTTCATCGTTAACTGATTTCATCTTCATTTAACTGATTTCATCGTTAACTGATTTCATCGTTAACTGATTTCATCTTCATTTAACTGATTTCATCGTTAACTGATTTCATTGTTAACTGATTTCATCGTTAACTGATTTCATCTTTAACTGATTTCATCGTTAACTGATTTCATCTTCATTTAACTGATTTCATCGTTAACTGATTTCATCTTCATTTAACTGATTCCATCGTTAACTGATTTCATCGTTAACTGATTTCATCTTCATTTAACTGATTTCATCGTTAACTGATCTCATCGTTAACTGATTCCATCGTTAACTGATTCCATCGTTAACTGATTTCACCGTGAACTGATTTCATCTTCATTTAACTGATTCCATCGTTAACTGATTTCATCGTTAACTGATTTCATCTTCATTTAACTGATTTCATTTTCATTCTTCATTTAACTGATTTCATCGTTAACTGATTTCATCGTTAACTGATTTCATCTTCATTTAACTGATTTCATCGTTAACTGATTTCATCGTTAATTGATTTCATCGTTAACTGATTTCATCTTCATTCTTCATTTAACTGATTTCATCGTTAACTGATTTCATCTTCATTTAACTGATTTCATCGTTAACTGATTTCATCGTTAACTGATTTCATCGTTAACTGATTTCATCTTAATTTAACTGATTTCATCGTTAACTGATTTCATCTTCATTCTTCATTTAACTGATTTCATCTTTAACTGATTTCATCGTTAACTGATTTCATCTTCATTTAACTGATTTCATCGTTAATTGATTTCATCGTTAACTGATTTCATCGTTAACTGATTTCATCTTCATTTAACTGATTTCATCGTTAACTGATTTCATCGTTAACTGATTTCATCTTTAACTGATTTCATCTTCATTTAACTGATTTCATCGTTAACTGATTTCATCGTTAACTGATTTCATCTTCATTTAACTGATTTCATCTTCATTTAACTGATTTCATCGTTAACTGATTTCATCGTTAACTGATTTCATCTTTAACTGATTTCATCGTTAACTGATTTCATCTTCATTTAACTGATTTCATCGTTAACTGATTCCATCGTTAACTGATTTCATCGTTAACTGATTTCATCTTTAACTGATTTCATCGTTAACTGATTTCATCTTCATTTAACTGATTTCATCGTTAACTGATTTCATCTTCATTTAACTGATTTCATTTTCATTCTTCATTTAACTGATTTCATCGTTAACTGATTTCATCGTTAACTGATTTCATCTTCATTTAACTGATTTCATCGTTAACTGATTTCATCGTTAACTGATTTCATCTTCATTTAACTGATTTCATCGTGAACTGATTTCATCGTTAACTGATTTCATCTTCATTTAACTGATTTCATCGTTAACTGATTTCATCTTCATTTAACTGATTCCATCGTTAACTGATTTCATCGTTAACTGATTTCATCTTCATTTAACTGATTTCATCGTTAACTGATTTCATCGTTAACTGATCTCATCGTTAACTGATTCCATCGTTAACTGATTTCACCGTGAACTGATTTCATCTTCATTTAACTGATTCCATCGTTAACTGATTTCATCGTTAACTGATTTCATCGTTAACTGATTTCATCGTTAACTGATTTCATCTTCATTTAACTGATTTCATCGTTAACTGATTTCATCGTTAACTGATTTCATCTTCATTTAACTGATTTCATCGTTAACTGATTTCATCGTTAACTGATTTCATCTTCATTTAACTGATTTCATCGTTAATTGATTTCATCGTTAACTGATTTCATCGTTAACTGATTTCATCTTCATTTAACTGATTTCATCGTTAACTGATTTCATCGTTAACTGATTTCATCTTTAACTGATTTCATCTTCATTTAACTGATTTCATCGTTAACTGATTTCATCGTTAACTGATTTCATCTTCATTTAACTGATTTCATCTTCATTTAACTGATTTCATCGTTAACTGATTTCATCGTTAACTGATTTCATCTTTAACTGATTTCATCGTTAACTGATTTCATCTTCATTTAACTGATTCCATCGTTAACTGATTTCATCGTTAACTGATTTCATCTTTAACTGATTTCATCGTTAACTGATTTCATCTTCATTTAACTGATTTCATCGTTAACTGATTTCATCGTTAACTGATTTCATCTTTAACTGATTTCATCTTCATTTAACTGATTTCATCGTTAACTGATTTCATCGTTAACTGATTTCATCTTCATTTAACTGATTTCATCTTCATTTAACTGATTTCATCGTTAACTGATTTCATCGTTAACTGATTTCATCTTTAACTGATTTCATCGTTAACTGATTTCATCTTCATTTAACTGATTTCATCGTTAACTGATTCCATCGTTAACTGATTTCATCGTTAACTGATTTCATCTTTAACTGATTTCATCGTTAACTGATTTCATCTTCATTTAACTGATTTCATCGTTAACTGATTTCATCTTCATTTAACTGATTCCATCGTTAACTGATTTCATCGTTAACTGATTTCATCGTTAACTGATTTCATCTTCATTTAACTGATTTCATTTTCATTCTTCATTTAACTGATTTCATCTTTAACTGATTTCATCGTTAACTGATTTCATCTTCATTTAACTGATTTCATTTTCATTCTTCATTTAACAGATTTCATCGTTAACTGATTTCATCGTTAACTGATTTCATCTTCATTTAACTGATTTCATCGTTAACTGATTTCATCATTAACTGATTTCATCGTTAACTGATTTCATCTTCATTTAACTGATTTCATCGTTAACTGATTTCATCGTTAACTGATTTCATCGTTAACTGATTTCATCTTCATTTAACTGATTCCATCGTTAACTGATTTCATCTTTAACTGATTTCATCGTTAACTGATTTCATCTTCATTTAACTGATTTCATCGTTAACTGATTTCATCTTCATTTAACTGATTCCATCGTTAACTGATTTCATCGTTAACTGATTTCATCTTCATTTAACTGATTTCATTTTCATTCTTCATTTAACTGATTTCATCTTTAACTGATTTCATCGTTAACTGATTTCATCTTCATTTAACTGATTTCATTTTCATTCTTCATTTAACAGATTTCATCGTTAACTGATTTCATCGTTAACTGATTTCATCTTCATTTAACTGATTTCATCGTTAACTGATTTCATCATTAACTGATTTCATCGTTAACTGATTTCATCTTCATTTAACTGATTTCATCGTTAACTGATTTCATCTTCATTTAACTGATTTCATCGTTAACTGATTTCATCATTAACTGATTTCATCGTTAACTGATTTCATCTTCATTTAACTGATTTCATCGTTAACTGATTTCATCGTTAACTGATTTCATCGTTAACTGATTTCATCTTCATTTAACTGATTCCATCGTTAACTGATTTCATCTTTAACTGATTTCATCATTAACTGATTTCATCTTCATTTAACTGATTTCATCGTTAACTGATTTCATCGTTAACTGATTTCATTTTCATTCTTCACTTAACTGATTTCATCTTTAACTGATTTCATCGTTAACTGATTTAATCTTCATGTAACTGATTTCATCTTTAACTGATTTCATCGTTAACTGATTTCATCTTCATTTAACTGATTTCATCTTCATTTAACTGATTTCATCGTTAACTGATTTCATCTTCATTTAACTGATTCCATCGTTAACTGATTTCATCGTTTACTGATTTCATCGTTAACTGATTTCATCTTCATTTAACTGATTTCATTTTCATTCTTCATTTAACTGATTTCATCGTTAACTGATTTCATCGTTAACTGATTTCATCTTCATTTAACTGATTTCATCGTTAACTGATTTCATCGTTAACTGATTTCATCGTTAACTGATTTCATCGTTAACTGATTTCATCTTCATTTAACTGATTTCATCGTTAACTGATTCCATCGTTAACTGATTTCATCTTTAACTGATTTCATCGTTAACTGATTTCATCTTCATTTAACTGATTTCATCGTTAACTGATTTCATCGTTAACTGATTTCATCTTCATTTAACTGATTCCATCGTTAACTGATTTCATCGTTAACTGATTTCATCGTTAACTGATTTCATCTTCATTTAACTGATTTCATCGTTAACTGATTTCATCGTTAACTGATTTCATTTTCATTCTTCACTTAACTGATTTCATCGTTAACTGATTTCATCTTTAACTGATTTCATCGTTAACTGATTTAATCTTCATGTAACTGATTTCATCTTTAACTGATTTCATCGTTAACTGATTTCATCTTCATTTAACTGATTTCATCGTTAACTGATTTCATCGTTTACTGATTTCATCTTCATTTAACTGATTTCATCGTTAACTGATTTCATCGTTAACTGATTTCATCTTTAACTGATTTCATCGTTAACTGATTTCATCTTCATTTAACTGATTTCATCGTTAACTGATCTCATCGTTAACTGATTTCATCGTTAACGGATTTCATCGTTAACGGATTCCATCGTTAACGGATTTCATCGTTAACGGATTTCATCGTTAACTGATTTCATCTTCATTTAACTGATTTCATCGTTAACTGATTTCATCTTCATTTAACTGATTTCATCGTTAACTGATTTCATCGTTAACTGATTTCATTTTCATTCTTCATTTAACTGATTTCATCGTTAACTGATTTCATCTTTAACTGATTTTATCGTTAACTGATTTCATCTTCATGTAACTGATTTCATCTGTGACTGATTTCATCGTTAACTGATTTAATCTTCATGTAACTGATTTCATCTGTAACTGTTTTCATCGTTAACTGATTTCATCTTCATTTAACTGATTTCATCGTTAACTGATTTCATCTTCATTTAACTGATTTCATCGTTAACTGATTTAATTGTTAACTGATTTCATCTTTAACTGATTTCATCGTTAACTGATTTCATCTTCATTTAACTGATTTCATCGTTAACTGATTTCATCTTCATTTAACTGATTCCATCGTTAACTGATTTCATCGTTAACTGATTTCATCGTTAACTGATTTCATCTTCATTTAACTGATTTCATCGTTAACTGATTTCATCGTTAACTGATTTCATCGTTAACTGATTTCATCTTCATTTAACTGATTCCATCGTTAACTGATTTCATCTTTAACTGATTTCATCATTAACTGATTTCATCTTCATTTAACTGATTTCATCGTTAACTGATTTCATCGTTAACTGATTTAATCTTTAACTGATTTCATCGTTAACTGATTTAATCTTCATGTAACTGATTTCATCTGTAACTGATTTCATATTTAACTGATTTAATCGTTAACTGATTTCATCTTCATTTAACTGATTTCATCTTCATTTAACTGATTTCATCGTTAACTGATTTCATCTTCATTTAACTGATTCCATCGTTAACTGATTTCATCGTTAACTGATTTCATCGTTAACTGATTTCATCTTCATTTAACTGATTTCATCGTTAACTGATTTCATCTTCATTTAACTGATTTCATCGTTAACTGATTTCATCGTTAACTGATTCCATCGTTAACTGATTTCATCGTTAACTGATTTCATATTCATTTAACTGATTTCATCGTTAACTGATTTCATCGTTAACTGATTTCATCTTTAACTGATTTCATCGTTAACTGATTTCATCTTCATTTAACTGATTTCATCGTTAACTGATTTCATCGTTAACTGATTTCATCTTCATTTAACTGATTTCATCGTTAACTGATTTCATCTTCATTTAACTGATTTCATCGTTAACTGATTTCATCGTTAACTGATTTCATCTTCATTTAACTGATTTCATCGTTAACTGATTTCATCGTTAACTGATTTCATCTTCATTTAACTGATTTCATCGTTAACTGATTTCATCTTCATTTAACTGATTTCATTTTCATTCTTCATTTAACTGATTTCATCGTTAACTGATTTCATCTTCATTTAACTGATTTCATCGTTAACTGATTTCATCTTCATTTAACTGATTTCATCGTTAACTGATTTCATCGTTAACTGATTTCATCTTCATTTAACTGATTTCATCATTAACTGATTTCATCGTTAACTGATTTCATCGTTAACTGATTTCATCGTTAACTGATTTAATCTTCATGTAACTGATTTCATCTGTAACTGATTTCATCTTTAACTGATTTCATCGTTAACTGATTTCATCTTCATTTAACTGATTCCATCGTTAACTGATTTCATCTTTAACTGATTTCATCGATAACTGATTTCATCTTCATTTAACTGATTTCATCGTTAACTGATTTCATCGTTAACTGATTTCATCTTCATTTAACTGATTTCATCGTTAACTGATTTCATCGTTAACTGATTTCATCTTTAACTGATTTCATCGTTAACTGATTTCATCTTCATTTAACTGATTTCATCTTCATTTAACTGATTTCATCGTTAACTGATTTCATCTTCATTTAACTGATTTCATCGTTAACTGATTTCATCTTTAACTGATTTCATCGTTAACTGATTTCATCTTCATTTAACTGATTTCATCGTTAACTGATTTCATCGTTAACTGATTTCATCTTCATTTAACTGATTTCATCGTTAACTGATTTCATCGTTAACTGATTTAATCTTCATTTAACTGATTTCATCGTTAACTGATTTCATCTTCATTTAACTGATTTCATCGTTAACTGATTTCATCGTTAACTGATTTCATCTTCATTTAACTGATTCCATCGTTAACTGATTTCATCGTTAACTGATTTCATCGTTAACTGATTTCATCTTTAACTGATTTCATCGTTAACTGATTTCATCTTCATTTAACTGATTTCATCGTTAACTGATTTCATCGTTAACTGATTTCATCTTCATTTAACTGATTTCATTTTCATTCTTCATTTAACTGATTTCATCGTTAACTGATTTCATCGTTAACTGATTTCATCGTTAACTGATTTCATCTTCATTTAACTGATTTCATCGTTAACTGATTTCATCGTTAACTGATTTCATCGTTAACTGATTTCATCTTCATTTAACTGATTTCATCGTTAACTGATTTCATCTTCATTTAACTGATTCCATCGTTAACTGATTTCATCGTTAACTGATTTCATCTTCATTTAACTGATTTCATCGTTAACTGATTTCATCGTTAACTGATCTCATCGTTAACTGATTCCATCGTTAACTGATTCCATCGTTAACTGATTTCACCGTGAACTGATTTCATCTTCATTTAACTGATTTCATCGTTAACTGATTTCATCGTTAACTGATTTCATCTTCATTTAACTGATTTCATCGTTAACTGATTTCATCGTTAACTGATTTCATCTTCATTTAACTGATTTCATCGTTAACTGATTTCATCGTTAACTGATTTCATCTTCATTTAACTGATTTCATCGTTAATTGATTTCATCGTTAACTGATTTCATCGTTAACTGATTTCATCTTCATTTAACTGATTTCATCGTTAACTGATTTCATCGTTAACTGATTTCATCTTTAACTGATTTCATCGTTAACTGATTTCATCTTCATTTAACTGATTTCATCGTTAACTGATTTCATCTTCATTTAACTGATTTCATCGTTAACTGATTTCATCGTTAACTGATTTCATCTTCATTTAACTGATTTCATCGTTAACTGATTTCATCGTTAACTGATTTCATCTTCATTTAACTGATTTCATCTTCATTTAACTGATTTCATCGTTAACTGATTTCATCTTTAACTGATTTCATCTTCATTTAACTGATTCCATCGTTAACTGATTTCATCGTTAACTGATTTCATCTTTAACTGATTTCATCGTTAACTGATTTCATCTTCATTTAACTGATTTCATCGTTAACTGATTTCATCGTTAACTGATTTCATCTTTAACTGATTTCATCGTTAACTGATTTCATCTTCATTTAACTGATTTCATCGTTAACTGATTCCATCGTTAACTGATTTCATCGTTAACTGATTTCATCTTTAACTGATTTCATCGTTAACTGATTTCATCTTCATTTAACTGATTTCATCGTTAACTGATTTCATCGTTAACTGATTTCATCTTTAACTGATTTCATCGTTAACTGATTTCATCTTCATTTAACTGATTTCATCGTTAACTGATTTCATCTTCATTTAATTGATTTCATCGTTAACTGATTTCATCGTTAACTGATTTCATCGTTAACTGATTTCATCTTCATTTAACTGATTTCATCGTTAACTGATTTCATCGTTAACTGATTCCATCGTTAACTGATTTCATCGTTAACTGATTTCATCTTCATTTAACTGATTTCATCGTTAACTGATTTCATCGTTAACTGATTTCATCTTCATTTAACTGATTTCATTGTTAACTGATTTCATCGTTAACTGATTTCATCGTTAACTGATTTCATCTTCATTTAACTGATTTCATCGTTAACTGATTTCATCGTTAACTGATTTCATCTTCATTTAACTGATTTCATCGTTAACTGATTTCATCTTCATTTAACTGATTCCATCGTTAACTGATTTCATCGTTAACTGATTTCATCTTCATTTAACTGATTTCATCGTTAACTGATTTCATCTTCATTTAATTGATTTCATCGTTAACTGATTTCATCGTTAACTGATTTCATCTTCATTTAACTGATTTCATCGTTAACTGATTTCATCGTTAACTGATTCCATCGTTAACTGATTTCATCGTTAACTGATTTCATCGTTAACTGATTTCATCGTTAACTGATTTCATCTTCATTTAACTGATTTCATCGTTAACTGATTTCATCTTTAACTGATTTCATCGTTAACTGATTTCATCTTTAACTGATTTCATCGTTAACTGATTTCATCTTCATTTAACTGATTTCATTTTCATTCTTCATTTAACAGATTTCATCGTTAACTGATTTCATCGTTAACTGATTTCATCGTTAACTGATTTCATCTTCATTTAACTGATTTCATCGTTAACTGATTTCATCGTTAACTGATTTCATCATTAACTGATTTCATCGTTAACTGATTTCATCTTCATTTAACTGATTTCATCGTTAACTGATTTCATCGTTAACTGATTTCATCGTTAACTGATTTCATTTTCATTCTTCACTTAACTGATTTCATCGTTAACTGATTTCATCTTTAACTGATTTCATCGTTAACTGATTTAATCTTCATGTAACTGATTTCATCTTTAACTGATTCCATCGTTAACTGATTTCATCTTCATTTAACTGATTCCATCGTTAACTGATCTCATCGTTAACTGATTTCATCGTTAACTGATTCCATCGTTAACTGATTTCACCGTTAACTGATTTCACCGTTAACTGATTTCATCTTCATTTAACTGATTCCATCGTTAACAGATTTCATCTTTAACTGATTTCATCGTTAACTGATTTCATCTTTAACTGATTTCATCGTTAACTGATTTCATCTTCATTTAACTGATTTCATCGTTAACTGATTTCATCGTTAACTGATTTCATCGTTAACTGATTTCATCTTCATTTAACTGATTTCATTTTCATTCTTCATTTAACTGATTTCATCGTTAACTGATTTCATCGTTAACTGATTTCATCTTCATTTAACTGATTTCATCGTTAACTGATTTCGTCGTTAACTGATTTCATCTTTAACTGATTTCATCGTTAACTGATTTCATCTTCATTTATCTGATTTCATCGTTAACTGATTTCATCGTTTACTGATTTCATCTTCATTTAACTGATTTCATCGTTAACTGATTTCATCGTTAACTGATTTCATCTTTAACTGATTTCATCGTTAACTGATTTCATCTTCATTTAACTGATTTCATCGTTAACTGATCTCATCGTTAACGGATTTCATCGTAAACGGATTTCATCGTTAACGGATTCCATCGTTAACGGATTTCATCGTTAACGGATTTCATCGTTAACTGATTTCATCTTCATTTAACTGATTTCATCGTTAACTGATTTCATCTTCATTTAACTGATTTCATCGTTAACTGATTTCATCGTTAACTGATTTCATTTTCATTCTTCATTTAACTGATTTCATCGTTAACTGATTTCATCTTTAACTGATTTTATCGTTAACTGATTTCATCTTCATGTAACTGATTTCATCTGTAACTGATTTCATCGTTAACTGATTTAATCTTCATGTAACTGATTTCATCTGTAACTGTTTTCATCGTTAACTGATTTCATCTTCATTTAACTGATTTCATCTTCATTTAACTGATTTCATCGTTAACTGATTTCATCATTAACTGATTTCATCTTCATTTAACTGATTCCATCGTTAACTGATTTCATCGTTAACTGATTTCATCGTTAACTGATTTCATCTTCATTTAACTGTTTTCATCGTTAACTGATTTCATCGTTAACTGATTTCATCGTTAACTGATTTCATCTTCATTTAACTGATTCCATCGTTAACTGATTTCATCGTTAACTGATTTAATCTTTAACTGATTTCATCGTTAACTGATTTCATCGTTAACTGATTTCATCGTTAACTGATTTCATCTTCATTTAACTGATTTCATCGTTAACTGATTTCATCGTTAACTGATTTCATCGTTAACTGATTTCATCTTCATTTAACTGATTTCATCGTTAACTGATTTCATCGTTAACTGATTTCATCTTCATTTAACTGATTTCATCTTCATTTAACTGATTTCATCGTTAACTGATTTCATCTTCATTTAACTGATTCCATCGTTAACTGATTTCATCGTTAACTGATTTCATCGTTAACTGATTTCATCTTCATTTAACTGATTTCATCGTTAATTGATTTCATCTTCATTTAACTGATTTCATCGTTAACTGATTTCATCGTTAACTGATTCCATCGTTAACTGATTCCATCGTTAACTGATTTCATCGTTAACTGATTTCATCGTTAACTGATTTCATCTTCATTTAACTGATTTCATCGTTAACTGATTTCATCGTTAACTGATTTCATCATTAACTGATTTCATCGTTAACTGATTTCATCTTCATTTAACTGATTTCATCGTTAACTGATTTCGTCGTTAACTGATTTCATCTTTAACTGATTTCATCGTTAACTGATTTCATCTTCATTTAACTGATTTCATCGTTAACTGATTTCATCGTTAACTGATTTCATCTTCATTTAACTGATTTCATTTTCATTCTTCATTTAACTGATTTCATCGTTAACTGATTTCATCTTCATTTAACTGATTTCATCGTTAACTGATTTCATCGTTAACTGATTTCATCTTCATTTAACTGATTCCATCGTTAACTGATTTCATCGTTAACTGATTTCATCTTCATTTAACTGATTTCATCGTTAACTGATTCCATCGTTAACTGATTTCATCGTTAACTGATTTCATCGTTAACTGATTTCATCTTCATTCAACTGATTTCATCGTTAACTGATTTCATCTTCATTTAACTGATTTCATCGTTAACGGATTTCATCGTTAACGGATTTCATCGTTAACTGATTTCATCTTCATTTAACTGATTTCATTTTCATTCTTCATTTAACTGATTTCATCGTTAACTGATTTCATCTTCATTTAACTGATTTCATCGTTAACTGATTTCATCTTTAACTGATTTCATCGTTAACTGATTTCATCTTCATTTAACTGATTTCATCGTTAACTGATTTCATCTTCATTTAATTGATTTCATCGTTAACTGATTTCATCGTTAACTGATTTCATCGTTAACTGATTTCATCTTCATTTAACTGATTTCATCGTTAACTGATTTCATCGTTAACTGATTCCATCGTTATCTGATTTCATCGTTAACTGATTTCATCTTCATTTAACTGATTTCATCGTTAACTGATTTCATTGTTTACTGATTTCATCGTTAACTGATTTCATCTTCATTTAACTGATTTCATCGTTAACTGATTCCATCTTCATTTAATTGATTTCATCGTTAACTGATTTCATCGTTAACTGATTTCATCGTTAACTGATTTCATCTTCATTTAACTGATTTCATCGTTAACTGATTTCATCGTTAACTGATTCCATCGTTATCTGATTTCATCGTTAACTGATTTCATCTTCATTTAACTGATTTCATCGTTAACTGATTTCATTGTTTACTGATTTCATCGTTAACTGATTTCATCTTCATTTAACTGATTTCATCGTTAACTGATTCCATCGTTAACTGATTTCATCGTTAACTGATTTCATCTTCATTTAACTGATTTCATCGTTAACTGATTTCATCTTCATTTAACTGATTTCATCGTTAACTGATTTCATCGTTAACTGATTTCATCGTTAACTGATTTCATCGTTAACTGATTTCATCTTCATTTAACTGATTCCATCGTTAACTGATTTCATCGTTAACTGATTTCATCGTTAACTGATTTCATCTTCATTTAACTGATTTCATCGTTAACTGATTTCATCGTTAACTGATTCCATCGTTAACTGATTTCATCGTTAACTGATTTCATCTTCATTTAACTGATTTCATTTTCATTTAACTGATTTCATCGTTAACTGATTTCATCTTCATTTAACTGATTTCATCGTTAACTGATTTCATCGTTAACTGATTTCATCGTTAACTGATTTCATCGTTAACTGATTTCATCTTCATTTAACTGATTTCATCGTTAACTGATTTCATCGTTAACTGATTTCATCTTCATTTAACTGATTCCATCGTTAACTGATTTCATCGTTAACTGATTTCATCGTTAACTGATTTCATCTTTAACTGATTTCATCGTTAACTGATTTCATCTTCATTTAACTGATTTCATCGTTAACTGATTTCATCGTTAACTGATTTCATCTTGATTTAACTGATTTCATTTTCATTCTTCATTTAACTGATTTCATCGTTAACTGATTTCATCTTCATTTAACTGATTTCATCGTTAACTGATTTCATCGTTAACTGATTTCATCTTCATTTAACTGATTCCATCGTTAACTGATTTCATCGTTAACTGATTTCATCTTCATTTAACTGATTTCATCGTTAACTGATTCCATCGTTAACTGATTTCATCGTTAACTGATTTCATCGTTAACTGATTTCATCTTCATTCAACTGATTTCATCGTTAACTGATTTCATCTTCATTTAACTGATTTCATCGTTAACGGATTTCATCGTTAACGGATTTCATCGTTAACTGATTTCATCTTCATTTAACTGATTTCATTTTCATTCTTCATTTAACTGATTTCATCGTTAACTGATTTCATCTTCATTTAACTGATTTCATCGTTAACTGATTTCATCTTTAACTGATTTCATCGTTAACTGATTTCATCTTCATTTAACTGATTTCATCGTTAACTGATTTCATCTTCATTTAATTGATTTCATCGTTAACTGATTTCATCGTTAACTGATTTCATCGTTAACTGATTTCATCTTCATTTAACTGATTTCATCGTTAACTGATTTCATCGTTAACTGATTCCATCGTTATCTGATTTCATCGTTAACTGATTTCATCTTCATTTAACTGATTTCATCGTTAACTGATTCCATTGTTTACTGATTTCATCGTTAACTGATTTCATCTTCATTTAACTGATTTCATCGTTAACTGATTTCATCGTTAACTGATTCCATCGTTAACTGATTTCATCGTTAACTGATTTCATCTTCATTTAACTGATTTCATCGTTAACTGATTTCATCTTCATTTAACTGATTTCATCGTTAACTGATTTCATCTTCATTTAACTGATTTCATCGTTAACTGATTTCATCGTTAACTGATTTCATCGTTAACTGATTTCATCTTCATTTAACTGATTCCATCGTTAACTGATTTCATCGTTAACTGATTTCATCGTTAACTGATTTCATCTTCATTTAACTGATTTCATCGTTAACTGATTTCATCGTTAACTGATTCCATCGTTAACTGATTTCATCGTTAACTGATTTCATCTTCATTTAACTGATTTCATTTTCATTTAACTGATTTCATCGTTAACTGATTTCATCTTCATTTAACTGATTTCATCGTTAACTGATTTCATCGTTAACTGATTTCATCGTTAACTGATTTCATCTTCATTTAACTGATTTCATTTTCATTCTTCATTTAACTGATTTCATCGTTAACTGATTTCATCTTCATTTAACTGATTTCATCGTTAACTGATTTCATCGTTAACTGATTTCATCGTTAACTGATTTCATCTTTAACTGATTTCATCGTTAACTGATTTCATCTTCATTTAGTGATTTCATCGTTAACTGATTTCATCTTCATTTAATTGATTTCATCGTTAACTGATTTCATCGTTAACTGATTTCATCGTTAACTGATTTCATCTTCATTTAACTGATTTCATCGTTAACTGATTTCATCGTTAACTGATTTCATCTTCATTTAACTGATTTCATCGTTAACTGATTTCATCGTTAACTGATTTCATCTTCATTTAACTGATTTCATCGTTAACTGATTTCATCGTTAACTGATTCCATCGTTAACTGATTTCATCTTTAACTGATTTCATCGTTAACTGATTTCATCTTCATTTAACTGATTTCATCGTTAAGTGATTTCATCGTTAACTGATTTCATCGTTAACTGATTTCATCGTTAACTGATTTCATCTTCATTTAACTGATTTCATCGTTAACTGATTTCATCGTTAACTGATTTCATCTTCATTTAACTGATTTCATCGTTAACTGATTTCATCGTTAACTGATTCCATCGTTAACTGATTTCATCTTTAACTGATTTCATCGTTAACTGATTTCATCGTTAAGTGATTTCATCGTTAACTGATTTCATCGTTAACTGATTTCATCGTTAACTGATTTCATCTTCATTTAACTGATTTCATTGTTAACTGATTTCATCGTTAACTGATTTCATCTTCATTTAACTGATTTCATCGTTAACTGATTTCATCGTTAACTGATTCCATCGTTAACTGATTTCATCGTTAACTGATTTCATCTTCATTTAACTGATTTCATCGTTAACTGATTTCATCTTCATTTAACTGATTTCATTTTCATTCTTCATTTAACTGATTTCATCGTTAACTGATTTCATCTTCATTTAACTGATTTCATCGTTAACTGATTTCATCTTCATTTAACTGATTTCATCGTTAACTGATTTCATCGTTAACTGATTCCATCGTTAACTGATTTCATCGTTAACTGATTTCATCTTCATTTAACTGATTTCATTTTCATTTAACTGATTTCATCGTTAACTGATTTCATCTTCATTTAACTGATTTCATCGTTAACTGATTTCATCGTTAACTGATTTCATCGTTAACTGATTTCATCTTCATTTAACTGATTTCATTTTCATTCTTCATTTAACTGATTTCATCGTTAACTGATTTCATCTTCATTTAACTGATTTCATCGTTAACTGATTTCATCGTTAACTGATTTCATCGTTAACTGATTTCATCTTTAACTGATTTCATCGTTAACTGATTTCATCTTCATTTAGTGATTTCATCGTTAACTGATTTCATCTTCATTTAATTGATTTCATCGTTAACTGATTTCATCGTTAACTGATTTCATCGTTAACTGATTTCATCTTCATTTAACTGATTTCATCGTTAACTGATTTCATCGTTAACTGATTCCATCGTTAACTGATTTCATCGTTAACTGATTTCATCTTCATTTAACTGATTTCATCGTTAACTGATTTCATCGTTAACTGATTTCATCTTTAACTGATTTCATCGTTAACTGATTTCATCTTCATTTAACTGATTTCATCGTTAACTGATTTCATCGTTAACTGATTTCATCTTTAACTGATTTCATCGTTAACTGATTTCATCTTCATTTAACTGATTTCATCGTTAACTGATTTCATCGTTAACTGATTTCATCTTCATTTAACTGATTTCATCGTTAACTGATTTCATCGTTAACTGATTCCATCGTTAACTGATTTCATCTTTAACTGATTTCATCGTTAACTGATTTCATCTTCATTTAACTGATTTCATCGTTAAGTGATTTCATCGTTAACTGATTTCATCGTTAACTGATTTCATCGTTAACTGATTTCATCTTCATTTAACTGATTTCATCGTTAACTGATTTCATCGTTAACTGATTTCATCTTCATTTAACTGATTTCATCGTTAACTGATTTCATCGTTAACTGATTCCATCGTTAACTGATTTCATCTTTAACTGATTTCATCGTTAACTGATTTCATCGTTAAGTGATTTCATCGTTAACTGATTTCATCGTTAACTGATTTCATCGTTAACTGATTTCATCTTCATTTAACTGATTTCATTGTTAACTGATTTCATCGTTAACTGATTTCATCTTCATTTAACTGATTTCATCGTTAACTGATTTCATCGTTAACTGATTCCATCGTTAACTGATTTCATCGTTAACTGATTTCATCTTCATTTAACTGATTTCATCGTTAACTGATTTCATCTTCATTTAACTGATTTCATTTTCATTCTTCATTTAACTGATTTCATCGTTAACTGATTTCATCTTCATTTAACTGATTTCATCGTTAACTGATTTCATCGTTAACTGATTTCATCGTTAACTGATTTCATCTTTAACTGATTTCATCGTTAACTGATTTCATCTTCATTTAACTGATTTCATCGTTAACTGATTTCATCTTCATTTAATTTATTTCATCGTTAACTGATTTCATCGTTAACTGATTTCATCGTTAACTGATTTCATCTTCATTTAACTGATTTCATCGTTAACTGATTTCATCTTCATTTAATTGATTTCATCGTTAACTGATTTCATCGTTAACTGATTTCATCTTCATTTAACTGATTTCATCGTTAACTGATTTCATCGTTAACTGATTTCATCTTTAACTGATTTCATCGTTAACTGATTTCATCTTCATTTAACTGATTTCATCGTTAACTGATTTCATCGTTAACTGATTTCATCTTCAACTGATTTCATCGTTAACTGATTTCATCTTCATTTAACTGATTTCATCGTTAACTGATTTCATCTTCATTTAACTGATTTCATCGTTAACTGATTTCATCGTTAACTGATTTCATCGTTAACTGATTTCATCTTCATTTAACTGATTCCATCGTTAACTGATTTCATCGTTAACTGATTTCATCGTTAACTGATTTCATCTTCATTTAACTGATTTCATCGTTAACTGATTTCATCGTTAACTGATTTCATCGTTAACTGATTTCATCTTCATTTAACTGATTTCATCGTTAACTGATTTCATCGTTAACTGATTCCATCGTTAACTGATTTCATCGTTAACTGATTTCATCGTTAACTGATTTCATCTTCATTTAACTGATTTCATCGTTAACTGATTTCATCTTCATTTAACTGATTTCATCGTTAACTGATTTCATCGTTAACTGATTTCATCTTCATTTAACTGATTTCATTTTCATTCTTCATTTAACTGATTTCATCGTTAACTGATTTCATCTTCATTTAACTGATTTCATCGTTAACTGATTTCATCGTTAACTGATTTCATCTTCATTTAACTGATTTCATCGTTAACTGATTCCATCGTTAACTGATTTCATCGTTAACTGATTTCATCGTTAACTGATTTCATCTTCATTCAACTGATTT
This sequence comes from Semicossyphus pulcher, assembly GCF_022749685.1. NCBI lineage: Eukaryota > Metazoa > Chordata > Actinopteri > Labriformes > Labridae > Semicossyphus > Semicossyphus pulcher. Next base: position 38,348 of record NW_027211758.1, read on the forward strand.
CATCGTTAACTGATTTCATCTTCATTTAACTGATTTCATCGTTAACGGATTTCATCGTTAACGGATTTCATCGTTAACTGATTTCATCTTCATTTAACTGATTTCATTTTCATTCTTCATTTAACTGATTTCATCGTTAACTGATTTCATCTTCATTTAACTGATTTCATCGTTAACTGATTTCATCTTTAACTGATTTCATCGTTAACTGATTTCATCTTCATTTAACTGATTTCATCGTTAACTGATTTCATCTTCATTTAATTGATTTCATCGTTAACTGATTTCATCGTTAACTGATTTCATCGTTAACTGATTTCATCTTCATTTAACTGATTTCATCGTTAACTGATTTCATCGTTAACTGATTCCATCGTTATCTGATTTCATCGTTAACTGATTTCATCTTCATTTAACTGATTTCATCGTTAACTGATTTCATTGTTTACTGATTTCATCGTTAACTGATTTCATCTTCATTTAACTGATTTCATCGTTAACTGATTTCATCGTTAACTGATTCCATCGTTAACTGATTTCATCGTTAACTGATTTCATCTTCATTTAACTGATTTCATCGTTAACTGATTTCATCTTCATTTAACTGATTTCATCGTTAACTGATTTCATCGTTAACTGATTTCATCGTTAACTGATTTCATCTTCATTTAACTGATTCCATCGTTAACTGATTTCATCGTTAACTGATTTCATCGTTAACTGATTTCATCGTTAACTGATTTCATCTTCATTTAACTGATTTCATCGTTAACTGATTTCATCGTTAACTGATTCCATCGTTAACTGATTTCATCGTTAACTGATTTCATCTTCATTTAACTGATTTCATTTTCATTTAACTGATTTCATCGTTAACTGATTTCATCTTCATTTAACTGATTTCATCGTTAACTGATTTCATCGTTAACTGATTTCATCGTTAACTGATTTCATCTTTAACTGATTTCATCGTTAACTGATTTCATCTTCATTTAGTGATTTCATCGTTAACTGATTTCATCTTCATTTAATTGATTTCATCGTTAACTGATTTCATCGTTAACTGATTTCATCGTTAACTGATTTCATCTTCATTTAACTGATTTCATCGTTAACTGATTTCATCGTTAACTGATTCCATCGTTAACTGATTTCATCGTTAACTGATTTCATCTTCATTTAACTGATTTCATCGTTAACTGATTTCATCGTTAACTGATTTCATCTTTAACTGATTTCATCGTTAACTGATTTCATCTTCATTTAACTGATTTCATCGTTAACTGATTTCATCTTTAACTGATTTCATCTTTAACTGATTTCATCGTTAACTGATTTCATCTTCATTTAACTGATTTCATCGTTAACTGATTTCATCGTTAACTGATTTCATCGTTAACTGATTTCATCTTCATTTAACTGATTTCATCGTTAACTGATTTCATCGTTAACTGATTCCATCGTTAACTGATTTCATCTTTAACTGATTTCATCGTTAACTGATTTCATCTTCATTTAACTGATTTCATCGTTAAGTGATTTCATCGTTAACTGATTTCATCGTTAACTGATTTCATCGTTAACTGATTTCATCTTCATTTAACTGATTTCATCGTTAACTGATTTCATCGTTAACTGATTTCATCTTCATTTAACTGATTTCATCGTTAACTGATTTCATCGTTAACTGATTCCATCGTTAACTGATTTCATCTTTAACTGATTTCATCGTTAACTGATTTCATCTTCATTTAACTGATTTCATCGTTAAGTGATTTCATCGTTAACTGATTTCATCGTTAACTGATTTCATCGTTAACTGATTTCATCTTCATTTAACTGATTTCATTGTTAACTGATTTCATCGTTAACTGATTTCATCTTCATTTAACTGATTTCATCGTTAACTGATTTCATCGTTAACTGATTCCATCGTTAACTGATTTCATCGTTAACTGATTTCATCTTCATTTAACTGATTTCATCGTTAACTGATTTCATCTTCATTTAACTGATTTCATTTTCATTCTTCATTTAACTGATTTCATCGTTAACTGATTTCATCTTCATTTAACTGATTTCATCGTTAACTGATTTCATCGTTAACTGATTTCATCGTTAACTGATTTCATCTTTAACTGATTTCATCGTTAACTGATTTCATCTTCATTTAACTGATTTCATCGTTAACTGATTTCATCGTTAACTGATTCCATCGTTATCTGATTTCATCGTTAACTGATTTCATCTTCATTTAACTGATTTCATCGTTAACTGATTTCATTGTTTACTGATTTCATCGTTAACTGATTTCATCTTCATTTAACTGATTTCATCGTTAACTGATTTCATCGTTAACTGATTTCATCTTTAACTGATTTCATCGTTAACTGATTTCATCTTCATTTAGTGATTTCATCGTTAACTGATTTCATCTTCATTTAATTGATTTCATCGTTAACTGATTTCATCGTTAACTGATATCATCGTTAACTGATTTCATCTTCATTTAACTGATTTCATCGTTAACTGATTCCATCGTTAACTGATTTCATCGTTAACTGATTTCATCTTCATTTAACTGATTTCATCGTTAACTGATTTCATCGTTAACTGATTTCATCTTTAACTGATTTCATCGTTAACTGATTTCATCTTCATTTAACTGATTTCATCGTTAACTGATTTCATCGTTAACTGATTTCATCTTTAACTGATTTCATCGTTAACTGATTTCATCTTCATTTAACTGATTTCATCGTTAACTGATTTCATCGTTAACTGATTTCATCTTCATTTAACTGATTTCATCGTTAACTGATTTCATCGTTAACTGATTCCATCGTTAACTGATTTCATCTTTAACTGATTTCATCGTTAACTGATTTCATCTTCATTTAACTGATTTCATCGTTAACTGATTTCATCGTTAACTGATTCCATCGTTAACTGATTTCATCGTTAACTGATTTCATATTCATTTAACTGATTTCATCGTTAACTGATTTCATCGTTAACTGATTTCATCTTTAACTGATTTCATCGTTAACTGATTTCATCTTCATTTAACTGATTTCATCGTTAACTGATTTCATCGTTAACTGATTTCATCTTCATTTAACTGATTTCATCGTTAACTGATTTCATCGTTAACTGATTTCATCTTCATTTAACTGATTTCATCGTTAACTGATTTCATCGTTAACTGATTTCATCTTCATTTAACTGATTTCATCGTTAACTGATTTCATCGTTAACTGATTTCATCTTCATTTAACTGATTTCATCGTTAACTGATTTCATCGTTAACTGATTTCATCTTCATTTAACTGATTTCATTTTCATTCTTCATTTAACTGATTTCATCGTTAACTGATTTCATCTTCATTCAACTGATTTCATCGTTAACTGATTTCATCGTTAACTGATTTCATCTTCATTTAACTGATTTCATCGTTAACTGATTTCATCGTTAACTGATTTCATCGTTAACTGATTTCATCGTTAACTGATTTAATCTTCATGTAACTGATTTCATCTGTAACTGATTTCATCTTTAACTGATTTCATCGTTAACTGATTTCATCTTCATTTAACTGATTCCATCGTTAACTGATTTCATCTTTAACTGATTTCATCGATAACTGATTTCATCTTCATTTAACTGATTTCATCGTTAACTGATTTCATCGTTAACTGATTTCATCTTCATTTAACTGATTTCATCGTTAACTGATTTCATCGTTAACTGATTTCATCTTTAACTGATTTCATCGTTAACTGATTTCATCTTCATTTAACTGATTTCATCTTCATTTAACTGATTTCATCGTTAACTGATTTCATCTTCATTTAACTGATTTCATCGTTAACTGATTTCATCTTCATTTAACTGATTCCATCGTTAACTGATTTCATCTTTAACTGATTTCATCGTTAACTGATTTCATCTTCATTTAACTGATTTCATCGTTAACTGATTTCATCGTTAACTGATTTCATCTTCATTTAACTGATTTCATCGTTAACTGATTTCATCGTTAACTGATTTCATCGTTAACTGATTTAATCTTCATTTAACTGATTTCATCGTTAACTGATTTCATCTTCATTTAACTGATTTCATCGTTAACTGATTTCATCGTTAACTGATTTCATCTTCATTTAACTGATTCCATCGTTAACTGATTTCATCGTTAACTGATTTCATCGTTAACTGATTTCATCTTTAACTGATTTCATCGTTAACTGATTTCATCTTCATTTAACTGATTTCATCGTTAACTGATTTCATCGTTAACTGATTTCATCTTCATTTAACTGATTTCATTTTCATTCTTCATTTAACTGATTTCATCGTTAACTGATTTCATCTTCATTTAACTGATTTCATCGTTAACTGATTTCATCGTTAACTGATTTCATCTTCATTTAACTGATTCCATCGTTAACTGATTTCATCGTTAACTGATTTCATCTTCATTTAACTGATTTCATCGTTAACTGATTCCATCGTTAACTGATTTCATCGTTAACTGATTTCATCTTCATTCAACTGATTTCATCGTTAACTGATTTCATCTTCATTTAACTGATTTCATCGTTAACGGATTTCATCGTTAACGGATTTCATCGTTAACTGATTTCATCTTCATTTAACTGATTTCATTTTCATTCTTCATTTAACTGATTTCATCGTTAACTGATTTCATCTTCATTTAACTGATTTCATCGTTAACTGATTTCATCTTTAACTGATTTCATCGTTAACTGATTTCATCTTCATTTAACTGATTTCATCGTTAACTGATTTCATCTTCATTTAATTGATTTCATCGTTAACTGATTTCATCGTTAACTGATTTCATCGTTAACTGATTTCATCTTCATTTAACTGATTTCATCGTTAACTGATTTCATCGTTAACTGATTCCATCGTTATCTGATTTCATCGTTAACTGATTTCATCTTCATTTAACTGATTTCATCGTTAACTGATTTCATTGTTTACTGATTTCATCGTTAACTGATTTCATCTTCATTTAACTGATTTCATCGTTAACTGATTTCATCGTTAACTGATTCCATCGTTAACTGATTTCATCGTTAACTGATTTCATCTTCATTTAACTGATTTCATCGTTAACTGATTTCATCTTCATTTAACTGATTTCATCGTTAACTGATTTCATCGTTAACTGATTTCATCGTTAACTGATTTCATCTTCATTTAACTGATTCCATCGTTAACTGATTTCATCGTTAACTGATTTCATCGTTAACTGATTTCATCTTCATTTAACTGATTTCATCGTTAACTGATTTCATCGTTAACTGATTCCATCGTTAACTGATTTCATCGTTAACTGATTTCATCTTCATTTAACTGATTTCATCGTTAACTGATTTCATCTTCATTTAACTGATTTCATTTTCATTCTTCATTTAACTGATTTCATCGTTAACTGATTTCATCTTCATTTAACTGATTTCATCGTTAACTGATTTCATCGTTAACTGATTTCATCGTTAACTGATTTCATCTTTAACTGATTTCATCGTTAACTGATTTCATCTTCATTTAACTGATTTCATCGTTAACTGATTTCATCTTCATTTAATTTATTTCATCGTTAACTGATTTCATCGTTAACTGATTTCATCTTCATTTAACTGATTTCATCGTTAACTGATTTCATCTTCATTTAATTGATTTCATCGTTAACTGATTTCATCGTTAACTGATTTCATCTTCATTTAACTGATTTCATCGTTAACTGATTTCATCGTTAACTGATTTCATCTTTAACTGATTTCATCGTTAACTGATTTCATCTTCATTTAACTGATTTCATCGTTAACTGATTTCATCGTTAACTGATTTCATCTTCAACTGATTTCATCGTTAACTGATTTCATCTTCATTTAACTGATTTCATCGTTAACTGATTTCATCTTCATTTAACTGATTTCATCGTTAACTGATTTCATCTTCATTTAACTGATTCCATCGTTAACTGATTTCATCGTTAACTGATTTCATCGTTAACTGATTTCATCTTCATTTAACTGATTTCATCGTTAACTGATTTCATCGTTAACTGATTTCATCGTTAACTGATTTCATCTTCATTTAACTGATTTCATCGTTAACTGATTTCATCGTTAACTGATTCCATCGTTAACTGATTTCATCGTTAACTGATTTCATCGTTAACTGATTTCATCTTCATTTAACTGATTTCATCGTTAACTGATTTCATCTTCATTTAACTGATTTCATCGTTAACTGATTTCATCGTTAACTGATTTCATCTTCATTTAACTGATTTCATTTTCATTCTTCATTTAACTGATTTCATCGTTAACTGATTTCATCTTCATTTAACTGATTTCATCGTTAACTGATTTCATCTTCATTTAATTGATTTCATCGTTAACTGATTTCATCGTTAACTGATTTCATCGTTAACTGATTTCATCTTCATTTAACTGATTTCATCGTTAACTGATTTCATCGTTAACTGATTCCATCGTTAACTGATTTCATCGTTAACTGATTTCATCTTCATTTAACTGATTTCATCGTTAACTGATTTCATCGTTAACTGATTTCATCTTCATTTAACTGATTTCATCGTTAACTGATTTCATCGTTAACTGATTTCATCGTTAACTGATTTCATCTTCATTTAACTGATTTCATCGTTAACTGATTTCATCGTTAACTGATTTCATCGTTAACTGATTTCATCGTTAACTGATTTCATCTTCATTTAACTGATTTCATCGTTAACTGATTTCATCGTTAACTGATTCCATCGTTAACTGATTTCATCGTTAACTGATTTCATCTTCATTTAACTGATTTCATTTTCATTTAACTGATTTCATCGTTAACTGATTTCATCTTCATTTAACTGATTTCATCGTTAACTGATTTCATCGTTAACTGATTTCATCGTTAACTGATTTCATCTTTAACTGATTTCATCGTTAACTGATTTCATCTTCATTTAGTGATTTCATCGTTAACTGATTTCATCTTCATTTAATTGATTTCATCGTTAACTGATTTCATCGTTAACTGATTTCATCGTTAACTGATTTCATCTTCATTTAACTGATTTCATCGTTAACTGATTTCATCGTTAACTGATTCCATCGTTAACTGATTTCATCGTTAACTGATTTCATCTTCATTTAACTGATTTCATCGTTAACTGATTTCATCGTTAACTGATTTCATCTTTAACTGATTTCATCGTTAACTGATTTCATCTTCATTTAACTGATTTCATCGTTAACTGATTTCATCGTTAACTGATTTCATCTTTAACTGATTTCATCGTTAACTGATTTCATCTTCATTTAACTGATTTCATCGTTAACTGATTTCATCGTTAACTGATTTCATCGTTAACTGATTTCATCTTCATTTAACTGATTTCATCGTTAACTGATTTCATCGTTAACTGATTCCATCGTTAACTGATTTCATCTTTAACTGATTTCATCGTTAACTGATTTCATCTTCATTTAACTGATTTCATCGTTAAGTGATTTCATCGTTAACTGATTTCATCGTTAACTGATTTCATCGTTAACTGATTTCATCTTCATTTAACTGATTTCATCGTTAACTGATTTCATCGTTAACTGATTTCATCTTCATTTAACTGATTTCATCGTTAACTGATTTCATCGTTAACTGATTCCATCGTTAACTGATTTCATCTTTAACTGATTTCATCGTTAACTGATTTCATCTTCATTTAACTGATTTCATCGTTAAGTGATTTCATCGTTAACTGATTTCATCGTTAACTGATTTCATCGTTAACTGATTTCATCTTCATTTAACTGATTTCATTGTTAACTGATTTCATCGTTAACTGATTTCATCTTCATTTAACTGATTTCATCGTTAACTGATTTCATCGTTAACTGATTCCATCGTTAACTGATTTCATCGTTAACTGATTTCATCTTCATTTAACTGATTTCATCGTTAACTGATTTCATCTTCATTTAACTGATTTCATTTTCATTCTTCATTTAACTGATTTCATCGTTAACTGATTTCATCTTCATTTAACTGATTTCATCGTTAACTGATTTCATCGTTAACTGATTTCATCGTTAACTGATTTCATCTTTAACTGATTTCATCGTTAACTGATTTCATCTTCATTTAACTGATTTCATCGTTAACTGATTTCATCTTCATTTAATTTATTTCATCGTTAACTGATTTCATCGTTAACTGATTTCATCGTTAACTGATTTCATCTTCATTTAACTGATTTCATCGTTAACTGATTTCATCTTCATTTAATTGATTTCATCGTTAACTGATTTCATCGTTAACTGATTTCATCTTCATTTAACTGATTTCATCGTTAACTGATTTCATCGTTAACTGATTTCATCTTTAACTGATTTCATCGTTAACTGATTTCATCTTCATTTAACTGATTTCATCGTTAACTGATTTCATCGTTAACTGATTTCATCTTCAACTGATTTCATCGTTAACTGATTTCATCTTCATTTAACTGATTTCATCGTTAACTGATTTCATCTTCATTTAACTGATTTCATCGTTAACTGATTTCATCGTTAACTGATTTCATCGTTAACTGATTTCATCTTCATTTAACTGATTCCATCGTTAACTGATTTCATCGTTAACTGATTTCATCGTTAACTGATTTCATCTTCATTTAACTGATTTCATCGTTAACTGATTTCATCGTTAACTGATTTCATCTTCATTTAACTGATTTCATCGTTAACTGATTTCATCGTTAACTGATTCCATCGTTAACTGATTTCATCGTTAACTGATTTCATCGTTAACTGATTTCATCTTCATTTAACTGATTTCATCGTTAACTGATTTCATCTTCATTTAACTGATTTCATCGTTAACTGATTTCATCGTTAACTGATTTCATCTTCATTTAACTGATTTCATTTTCATTCTTCATTTAACTGATTTCATCGTTAACTGATTTCATCTTCATTTAACTGATTTCATCGTTAACTGATTTCATCTTCATTTAATTGATTTCATCGTTAACTGATTTCATCGTTAACTGATTTCATCGTTAACTGATTTCATCGTTAACTGATTTCATCTTCATTTAACTGATTTCATCGTTAACTGATTTCATCGTTAACTGATTCCATCGTTAACTGATTTCATCGTTAACTGATTTCATCTTCATTTAACTGATTTCATCGTTAACTGATTTCATCGTTAACTGATTTCATCTTCATTTAACTGATTTCATCGTTAACTGATTTCATCGTTAACTGATTTCATCGTTAACTGATTTCATCTTCATTTAACTGATTTCATCGTTAACTGATTTCATCGTTAACTGATTTCATCGTTAACTGATTTCATCGTTAACTGATTTCATCTTCATTTAACTGATTTCATTGTTAACTGATTTCATCGTTAACTGATTTCATCTTCATTTAACTGATTTCATCGTTAACTGATTTCATCGTTAACTGATTCCATCGTTAACTGATTTCATCGTTAACTGATTCCATCGTTAACTGATTTCATCGTTAACTGATTTCATCGTTAACTGATTTCATCTTCATTTAACTGATTTCATCGTTAACTGATTTCATCTTCATTTAACTGATTTCATTTTCATTCTTCATTTAACTGATTTCATCGTTAACTGATTTCATCTTCATTTAACTGATTTCATCGTTAACTGATTTCATCGTTAACTGATTTCATCTTCTTTTAACTGATTTCATCGTTAACTGATTTCATCTTCATTTAATTGATTTCATCGTTAACTGATTTCATCGTTAACTGATTTCATCTTCATTTAACTGATTTCATCGTTAACTGATTTCATCGTTAACTGATTTCATCTTCATTTAACTGATTTCATCGTTAACTGATTTCATCTTCATTTAACTGATTTCATCGTTAACTGATTTCATCTTCATTTAACTGATTCCATCGTTAACTGATTTCATCGTTAACTGATTTCATCGTTAACTGATTTCATCTTCATTTAACTGATTTCATCGTTAACTGATTTCATCGTTAACTGATTTCATCTTTAACTGATTTCATCGTTAACTGATTTCATCGTTAACTGATTTCATCTTCATTTAACTGATTTCATCGTTAACTGATTTCATCGTTAACTGATTTCATCGTTAACTGATTTCATCTTCATTTAACTGATTTCATCGTTAACTGATTTCATCGTTAACTGATTCCATCGTTAACTGATTTCATCGTTAACTGATTTCATCTTCATTTAACTGATTTCATCTTCATTTAACTGATTTCATCTTCATTTAACTGATTTCATCGTTAACTGATTTCATCGTTAACTGATTTCATCTTCATTTAACTGATTTCATTTTCATTCTTCATTTAACTGATTTCATCGTTAACTGATTTCATCTTCATTTAACTGATTTCATCGTTAACTGATTTCATCGTTAACTGATTTCATCGTTAACTGATTTCATCTTTAACTGATTTCATCGTTAACTGATTTCATCTTCATTTAACTGATTTCATCGTTAACTGATTTCATCTTCATTTAATTGATTTCATCGTTAACTGATTTCATCGTTAACTGATTTCATCGTTAACTGATTTCATCTTCATTTAACTGATTTCATCGTTAACTGATTCCATCGTTAACTGATTTCATCTTCATTTAACTGATTTCATCGTTAACTGATTTCATCGTTAACTGATTTCATCTTCATTTAACTGATTTCATCGTTAACTGATTTCATCTTCATTTAACTGATTTCATCGTTAACTGATTTCATCGTTAACTGATTTCATCTTCATTTAACTGATTTCATCGTTAACTGATTTCATCGTTAACTGATTCCATCGTTAACTGATTTCATCTTTAACTGATTTCATCGTTAACTGATTTCATCTTCATTTAACTGATTTCATCGTTAAGTGATTTCATCGTTAACTGATTTCATCTTCATTTAACTGATTTCATTGTTAACTGATTTCATCGTTAACTGATTTCATCGTTAACTGATTTCATCTTCATTTAACTGATTTCATCGTTAACTGATTTCATCGTTAACTGATTTCATCGTTAACTGATTCCATCGTTAACTGATTTCATCTTTAACTGATTTCATCGTTAACTGATTTCATCTTCATTTAACTGATTTCATCGTTAAGTGATTTCATCGTTAACTGATTTCATCTTCATTTAACTGATTTCATTGTTAACTGATTTCATCGTTAACTGATTTCATCTTCATTTAACTGATTTCATCGTTAACTGATTTCATCGTTAACTGATTTCATCGTTAACTGATTCCATCGTTAACTGATTTCATCGTTAACTGATTTCATCGTTAACTGATTTCATCTTCATTTAACTGATTTCATCGTTAACTGATTTCATCGTTAACTGATTTCATCGTTAACTGATTTCATCTTCATTTAACTGATTTCATCGTTAACTGATTTCATCGTTAACTGATTCCATCGTTAACTGATTTCATCGTTAACTGATTTCATCGTTAACTGATTTCATCTTCATTTAACTGATTTCATCGTTAACTGATTTCATCGTTAACTGATTTCATCGTTAACTGATTTCATCTTCATTTAACTGATTTCATTTTCATTCTTCATTTAACTGATTTCATCGTTAACTGATTTCATCTTCATTTAATTGATTTCATCGTTAACTGATTTCATCGTTAACTGATTTCATCTTCATTTAACTGATTTCATCGTTAACTGATTTCATCGTTAACTGATTCCATCGTTAACTGATTTCATCGTTAACTGATTTCATCGTTAACTGATTTCATCTTCATTTAACTGATTTCATCGTTAACTGATTTCATCGTTAATTGATTTCATCTTCATTTAACTGATTTCATCGTTAACTGATTTCATCGTTAACTGATTTCATCTTTAACTGATTTCATCGTTAACTGATTTCATCTTCATTTAACTGATTTCATCGTTAACTGATTTCATCTTCATTTAACTGATTTCATCGTTAACTGATTTCATCGTTAACTGATTTCATCTTCATTTAACTGATTTCATCGTTAACTGATTTCATCGTTAACTGATTTCATCGTTAACTGATTTCATCTTCATTTAACTGATTTCATCTTTAACTGATTTCATCGTTAACTGATTTCATCGTTAACTGATTTCATCGTTAACTGATTTCATCTTCATTTAACTGATTCCATCGTTAACTGATTTCATCGTTAACTGATTTCATCGTTAACTGATTTCATCGTTAACTGATTTCATCGTTAACTGATTTCATCTTTAACTGATTTCATCGTTAACTGATTTCATCTTCATTTAACTGATTTCATCGTTAACTGATTTCATCGTTTACTGATTTCATCGTTAACTGATTTCATCTTCATTTAACTGATTTCATCGTTAACTGATTTCATCGTTAACTGATTCCATCGTTAACTGATTTCATCGTTAACTTATTTCATCTTCATTTAACTGATTTCATCGTTAACTGATTTCATCTTCATTTAACTGATTTCATCGTTAACTGATTTCATCGTTAACTGATTTCATCGTTAACTGATTTCATCTTCATTTAACTGATTTCATTTTCATTCTTCATTTAACTGATTTCATCGTTAACTGATTTCATCTTCATTTAACTGATTTCATCGTTAACTGATTTCATCGTTAACTGATTTCATCTTCATTTAACTGATTTCATCGTTAACTGATTTCATCGTTAACTGATTTCATCGTTAACTGATTTCATCTTCATTTAACTGATTTCATCGTTAACTGATTTCATCGTTAACTGATTCCATCGTTAACTGATTTCATCGTTAACTGATTTCATCGTTAACTGATTTCATCTTCATTTAACTGATTTCATCGTTAACTGATTTCATCTTCATTTAACTGATTCCATCGTTAACTGATTTCATCGTTAACTGATTTCATCGTTAACTGATTTCATCGTTAACTGATTTCATCTTCATTTAACTGATTTCATCGTTAACTGATTTCATCTTTAACTGATTTCATCGTTAACTGATTTCATCTTCATTTAACTGATTTCATCGTTAACTGATTTCATCGTTAACTGATTTCATCGTTAACTGATTTCATCGTTAACTGATTTCATCTTCATTTAACTGATTCCATCGTTAACTGATTTCATCGTTAACTGATTTCATCGTTAACTGATTTCATCTTCATTTAACTGATTTCATCGTTAACTGATTTCATCGTTAACTGATTTCATCTTTAACTGATTTCATCGTTAACTGATTTCATCTTCATTTAACTGATTTCATCGTTAACTGATTTCATCGTTTACTGATTTCATCGTTAACTGATTCCATCTTCATTTAACTGATTTCATCGTTAACTGATTTCATCGTTAACTGATTTCATCGTTAACTGATTTCATCTTCATTTAACTGATTTCATCGTTAACTGATTTCATCGTTAACTGATTTCATCTTTAACTGATTTCATCGTTAACTGATTTCATCTTCATTTAACTGATTTCATCGTTAACTGATTTCATCGTTAACTGATTTCATCTTTAACTGATTTCATCGTTAACTGATTTCATCTTCATTTAACTGATTTCATCGTTAACTGATTTCATCTTCATTTAACTGATTTCATCGTTAACTGATTTCATCGTTAACTGATTTCATCGTTAACTGATTTCATCTTCATTTAACTGATTCCATCGTTAACTGATTTCATCGTTAACTGATTTCATCGTTAACTGATTTCATCTTCATTTAACTGATTTCATCGTTAACTGATTTCATCGTTAACTGATTTCATCTTTAACTGATTTCATCGTTAACTGATTTCATCTTCATTTAACTGATTTCATCGTTAACTGATTTCATCGTTAACTGATTTCATCGTTAACTGATTTCATCTTCATTTAACTGATTTCATCGTTAACTGATTTCATCGTTAACTGATTCCATCGTTAACTGATTTCATCGTTAACTGATTTCATCGTTAACTGATTTCATCTTCATTTAACTGATTTCATCGTTAACTGATTTCATCTTCATTTAACTGATTTCATCGTTAACTGATTTCATCGTTAACTGATTTCATCGTTAACTGATTTCATCTTCATTTAACTGATTTCATTTTCATTCTTCATTTAACTGATTTCATCGTTAACTGATTTCATCTTCATTTAATTGATTTCATCGTTAACTGATTTCATCGTTAACTGATTTCATCGTTAACTGATTTCATCTTCATTTAACTGATTTCATCGTTAACTGATTTCATCGTTAACTGATTTCATCTTCATTTAACTGATTTCATCGTTAACTGATTTCATCGTTAACTGATTTCATCTTCATTTAACTGATTTCATCGTTAACTGATTTCATCGTTAACTGATTTCATTTTTAACTGATTTCATCGTTAACTGATTTCATCTTTAACTGATTTTATCGTTAACTGATTTCATCGTTAACTGATTTCATCTTCATTTAACTGATTTCATCGTTAACTGATTTCATCGTTAACTGATTCCATCGTTAACTGATTTCATCTTTAACTGATTTCATCGTTAACTGATTTCATCTTCATTTAACTGATTTCATCGTTAACTGATTTCATCGTTAACTGATTTCATCTTCATTTAACTGATTTCATCGTTAACTGATTTCATCTTCATTTAACTGATTTCATCGTTAACTGATTTCATCGTTAACTGATTTCATCGTTAACTGATTTCATCGTTAACTGATTTCATCTTCATTTAACTGATTCCATCGTTAACTGATTTCATCGTTAACTGATTTCATCGTTAACTGATTTCATCTTCATTTAACTGATTCCATCGTTAACTGATTCCATCGTTAACTGATTTCATCGTTAACTGATTTCATCTTCATTTAACTGATTCCATCGTTAACTGATTTCATCGTTAACTGATTTCATCTTCATTTAACTGATTTCATCGTTAACTGATTTCATCGTTAACTGATTTCATCTTCTTTTAACTGATTTCATCGTTAACTGATTTCATCTTCATTTAATTGATTTCATCGTTAACTGATTTCATCGTTAACTGATTTCATCTTCATTTAACTGATTTCATCGTTAACTGATTTCATCGTTAACTGATTTCATCTTCATTTAACTGATTTCATCGTTAACTGATTTCATCTTCATTTAACTGATTTCATCGTTAACTGATTTCATCGTTAACTGATTTCATCTTCATTTAACTGATTCCATCGTTAACTGATTTCATCGTTAACTGATTTCATCGTTAACTGATTTCATCGTTAACTGATTTCATCGTTAACTGATTTCATCTTCATTTAACTGATTTCATCGTTAACTGATTTCATCTTCATTTAACTGATTTCATTTTCATTCTTCATTTAACTGATTTCATCGTTAACTGATTTCATCGTTAACTGATTTCATCGTTAACTGATTTCATCTTCATTTAACTGATTCCATCGTTAACTGATTTCATCGTTAACTGATTTCATCTTCATTTAACTGATTCCATCGTTAACTGATTTCATCGTTAACTGATGTCATCGTTAACTGATTTCATCTTCATTTAACTGATTTCATTGTTAACTGATTTCATCTTCATTTAACTGATTTCATCGTTAACTGATTTCATCGTTAACTGATTTCATCTTCATTTAACTGATTTCATTTTCATTCTTCATTTAACTGATTTCATCGTTAACTGATTTCATCTTCATTTAACTGATTTCATGGTTAACTGATTTCATCGTTAACTGATTTCATCTTTAACTGATTTCATCGTTAACTGATTTCATCTTCATTTAACTGATTTCATCGTTAACTGATTTCATCTTCATTTAATTGATTTCATCGTTAACTGATTTCATCGTTAACTGATTTCATCTTCATTTAACTGATTTCATCGTTAACTGATTTCATCGTTAACTGATTCCATCGTTAACTGATTTCATCGTTAACTGATTTCATCTTCATTTAACTGATTTCATCGTTAACTGATTTCATCGTTAACTGATTTCATCTTTAACTGATTTCATCGTTAACTGATTTCATCTTCATTTAACTGATTTCATCGTTAACTGATTTCATCGTTAACTGATTTCATCTTTAACTGATTTCATCTTCATTTAACTGATTTCATCGTTAACTGATTTCATCGTTAACTGATTTCATCTTCATTTAACTGATTTCATCGTTAACTGATTTCATCGTTAACTGATTCCATCGTTAACTGATTTCATCTTTAACTGATTTCATCGTTAACTGATTTCATCTTCATTTAACTGATTTCATCGTTAACTGATTTCATCGTTAACTGATTTCATCGTTAACTGATTTCATCTTCATTTAACTGATTTCATTGTTAACTGATTTCATCGTTAACTGATTTCATCTTCATTTAACTGATTTCATCGTTAACTGATTTCATCGTTAACTGATTTCATCGTTAACTGATTTCATCGTTAACTGATTTCATCTTCATTTAACTGATTTCATCGTTAACTGATTTCATCTTCATTTAACTGATTTCATTTTCATTCTTCATTTAACTGATTTCATCGTTAACTGATTTCATCTTCATTTAACTGATTTCATCGTTAACTGATTTCATCGTTAACTGATTTCATCGTTAACTGATTTCATCGTTAACTGATTTCATCTTCATTTAACTGATTTCATCGTTAACTGATTTCATCGTTAACTGATTTCATCTTTAACTGATTTCATCGTTAACTGATTTCATCTTCATTTAACTGATTTCATCGTTAACTGATTTCATCGTTAACTGATTTCATCTTCATTTAACTGATTTCATCGTTAACTGATTTCATCTTCATTTAACTGATTTCATCGTTAACTGATTTCATCGTTAACTGATTTCATCTTCATTTAACTGATTCCATCGTTAACTGATTTCATCGTTAACTGATTTCATCTTCATTTAACTGATTTCATCGTTAACTGATTTCATCGTTAACTGATTTCATCTTTAACTGATTTCATCGTTAACTGATTTCATCTTCATTTAACTGATTTCATCGTTAACTGATTTCATCGTTAACTGATTTCGTCGTTAACTGATTTCATCTTGATTTAACTGATTTCATCGTTAACTGATTTCATCGTTAACTGATTCCATCGTTAACTGATTTCATCGTTAACTGATTTCATCTTCATTTAACTGATTTCATCGTTAACTGATTTCATCGTTAACTGATTTCATCGTTAACTGATTTCATCTTCATTTAACTGATTTCATTTTCATTCTTCATTTAACTGATTTCATCGTTAACTGATTTCATCTTCATTTAACTGATTTCATCGTTAACTGATTTCATCTTCATTTAACTGATTTCATCGTTAACTGATTTCATCGTTAACTGATTCCATCGTTAACTGATTTCATCGTTAACTGATTTCATCTTCATTTAACTGATTTCATCGTTAACTGATTTCATCGTTAACTGATTTCATCGTTAACTGATTTCATCTTCATTTAACTGATTTCATCGTTAACTGATTTCATCGTTAACTGATTTCATCGTTAACTGATTTCATCTTCATTTAACTGATTTCATCGTTAACTGATTTCATCGTTAACTGATTTCATCTTCATTTAACTGATTTCATCGTTAACTGATTCCATCGTTAACTGATTTCATCTTTAACTGATTTCATCGTTAACTGATTTCATCTTCATTTAACTGATTTCATCGTTAAGTGATTTCATCGTTAACTGATTTCATCGTTAACTGATTTCATCGTTAACTGATTTCATCTTCATTTAACTGATTTCATCGTTAACTGATTTCATCGTTAACTGATTTCATCGTTAACTGATTTCATCTTCATTTAACTGATTTCATCGTTCACTGATTTCATCGTTAACTGATTTCATCTTCATTTAACTGATTTCATCGTTAACTGATTTCATCGTTAACTGATTTCATCGTTAACTGATTTCATCGTTAACTGATTTCATCTTCATTTAACTGATTTCATCGTTAACTGATTTCATCTTCATTTAACTGATTTCATCGTTAACTGATTTCGTCTTCATTTAACTGATTTCATCGTTAACTGATTTCGTCTTCATTTAACTGATTTCATCGTTAACTGATTTCATCGTTAACTGATTTCATCGTTAACTGATTTCATCTTCATTTAACTGATTTCATCGTTAACTGATTTCATCGTTAACTGATTCCATCGTTAACTGATTTCATCTTTAACTGATTTCATCGTTAACTGATTTCATCTTCATTTAACTGATTTCATCGTTAACTGATTTCATCTTCATTTAATTGATTTCATCGTTAACTGATTTCATCCTTAACTGATTTCATCTTCATTTAACTGATTTCATCGTTAACTGATTTCATCGTTAACTGATTTCATCGTTAACTGATTTCATCTTCATTTAACTGATTTCATCGTTAACTGATTTCATCTTCATTTAATTGATTTCATCGTTAACTGATTTCATCGTTAACTGATTTCATCGTTAACTGATTTCATCTTCATTTAACTGATTTCATCGTTAACTGATTTCATCGTTAACTGATTTCATCGTTAACTGATTTCATCTTCATTTAAATGATTTCATCGTTAACTGATTTCATCGTTAACTGATTTCATCTTTAACTGATTTCATCGTTAACTGATTTCATCTTCATTTAACTGATTTCATCGTTAACTGATTTCATCGTTAACTGATTTCATCTTTAACTGATTTCATCGTTAACTGATTTCATCTTCATTTAACTGATTTCATCGTTAACTGATTTCATCTTCATTTAACTGATTTCATCGTTAACTGATTTCATCTTCATTTAACTGATTTCATCGTTAACTGATTTCATCGTTAACTGATTTCATCGTTAACTGATTTCATCTTCATTTAACTGATTCCATCGTTAACTGATTTCATCGTTAACTGATTTCATCGTTAACTGATTTCATCTTCATTTAACTGATTTCATCGTTAACTGATTTCATCGTTAACTGATTTCATCTTTAACTGATTTCATCGTTAACTGATTTCATCTTCATTTAACTGATTTCATCGTTAACTGATTTCATCTTCATTTAACTGATTTCATCGTTAACTGATTTCATCGTTAACTGATTCCATCGTTAACTGATTTCATCGTTAACTGATTTCATCGTTAACTGATTTCATCTTCATTTAACTGATTTCATCGTTAACTGATTTCATCTTCATTTAACTGATTTCATCGTTAACTGATTTCATCGTTAACTGATTTCATCTTCATTTAACTGATTTCATTTTCATTCTTCATTTAACTGATTTCATCGTTAACTGATTTCATCTTCATTTAATTGATTTCATCGTTAACTGATTTCATCGTTAACTGATTTCATCGTTAACTGATTTCATCTTCATTTAACTGATTTCATCGTTAACTGATTTCATCGTTAACTGATTTCATCGTTAACTGATTTCATCTTCATTTAACTGATTTCATCGTTAACTGATTTCATCGTTAACTGATTTCATCGTTAACTGATTTCATCTTCATTTAACTGATTTCATCGTTAACTTATTTCATCGTTAACTGATTTCATCTTTAACTGATTTCATCGTTAACTGATTTCATCTTCATTTAACTGATTTCATCGTTAACTGATTTCATCGTTAACTGATTTCATCTTTAACTGATTTCATCGTTAACTGATTTCATCTTCATTTAACTGATTTCATCGTTAACTGATTTCATCTTCATTTAACTGATTCCATCGTTAACTGATTTCATCGTTAACTGATTTCATCGTTAACTGATTTCATCTTCATTTAACTGATTTCATCGTTAACTGATTTCATCGTTAACTGATTTCATCTTTAACTGATTTCATCGTTAACTGATTTCATCTTCATTTAACTGATTTCATCGTTAACTGATTTCATCGTTAACTGATTTCATCGTTAACTGATTTCATCTTCATTTAACTGATTTCATCGTTAACTGATTTCATCGTTAACTGATTCCATCGTTAACTGATTTCATCGTTAACTGATTTCATCTTCATTTAACTGATTTCATCGTTAACTGATTTCATCTTCATTTAACTGATTTCATCGTTAACTGATTTCATCGTTAACTGATTTCATCGTTAACTGATTTCATCGTTAACTGATTTCATCTTCATTTAACTGATTTCATTTTCATTCTTCATTTAACTGATTTCATCGTTAACTGATTTCATCTTCATTTAACTGATTTCATCGTTAACTGATTTCATCGTTAACTGATTTCATCGTTAACTGATTTCATCGTTAACTGATTTCATCTTTAACTGATTTCATCGTTAACTGATTTCATCTTCATTTAACTGATTTCATCGTTAACTGATTTCATCTTCATTTAATTGATTTCATCGTTAACTGATTTCATCGTTAACTGATTTCATCGTTAACTGATTTCATCTTCATTTAACTGATTTCATCGTTAACTGATTCCATCGTTAACTGATTTCATCTTCATTTAACTGATTTCATCGTTAACTGATTTCATCGTTAACTGATTTCATCTTCATTTAACTGATTTCATCGTTAACTGATTTCATCGTTAACTGATTTCATCGTTAACTGATTTCATCTTCATTTAACTGATTTCATCGTTAACTGATTTCATCGTTAACTGATTTCATCTTCATTTAACTGATTTCATCGTTAACTGATTTCATCGTTAACTGATTCCATCGTTAACTGATTTCATCTTTAACTGATTTCATCGTTAACTGATTTCATCTTCATTTAACTGATTTCATCGTTAAGTGATTTCATCGTTAACTGATTTCATCTTCATTTAACTGATTTCATTGTTAACTGATTTCATCGTTAACTGATTTCATCTTCATTTAACTGATTTCATCGTTAACTGATTTCATCGTTAACTGATTCCATCGTTAACTGATTTCATCGTTAACTGATTTCATCTTCATTTAACTGATTTCATCGTTAACTGATTTCATCTTCATTTAACTGATTTCATTTTCATTCTTCATTTAACTGATTTCATCGTTAACTGATTTCATCTTCATTTAACTGATTTCATCGTTAACTGATTTCATCGTTAACTGATTTCATCTTCATTTAACTGATTTCATCGTTAACTGATTTCATCGTTAACTGATTTCATCTTCATTTAACTGATTTCATCGTTAACTGATTTCATCGTTAACTGATTCCATCGTTAACTGATTTCATCTTTAACTGATTTCATCGTTAACTGATTTCATTTTCATTTAACTGATTTCATCGTTAAGTGATTTCATCGTTAACTGATTTCATCTTCATTTAACTGATTTCATTGTTAACTGATTTCATCTTCATTTAACTGATTTCATCGTTAACTGATTTCATCGTTAACTGATTCCATCGTTAACTGATTTCATCGTTAACTGATTTCATCGTTAACTGATTTCATCTTCATTTAACTGATTTCATCGTTAACTGATTTCATCGTTAACTGATTTCATCGTTAACTGATTTCATCTTCATTTAACTGATTTCATCGTTAATTGATTTCATCGTTAACTGATTCCATCGTTAACTGATTTCATCGTTAACTGATTTCATCGTTAACTGATTTCATCTTCATTTAACTGATTTCATCGTTAACTGATTTCATCGTTAACTGATTTCATCGTTAACTGATTTCATCTTCATTTAACTGATTTCATTTTCATTCTTCATTTAACTGATTTCATCTTTAACTGATTTCATCGTTAACTGATTTCATCGTTAACTGATTTCATCGTTAACTGATTTCATCGTTAACTGATTTCATCTTCATTTAACTGATTCCATCGTTAACTGATTTCATCGTTAACTGATTTCATCGTTAACTGATTTCATCGTTAACTGATTTCATCTTCATTTAACTGATTTCATCGTTAACTGATTTCATCGTTAACTGATTTCATCTTTAACTGATTTCATCGTTAACTGATTTCATCTTCATTTAACTGATTTCATCGTTAACTGATTTCATCGTTTACTGATTTCATCGTTAACTGATTTCATCTTCATTTAACTGATTTCATCGTTAACTGATTTCATCGTTAACTGATTTCATCGTTAACTGATTTCATCTTCATTTAACTGATTTCATCGTTAACTGATTTCATCGTTAACTGATTTCATCGTTAACTGATTTCATCGTTAACTGATTTCATCTTCATTTAACTGATTTCATCGTTAACTGATTTCATCGTTAACTGATTTCATCTTTAACTGATTTCATCGTTAACTGATTTCATCTTCATTTAACTGATTTCATCGTTAACTGATTTCATCTTCATTTAACTGATTTCATCGTTAACTGATTTCATCGTTAACTGATTTCATCTTCATTTAACTGATTCCATCGTTAACTGATTTCATCGTTAACTGATTTCATCGTTAACTGATTTCATCTTCATTTAACTGATTTCATCGTTAACTGATTTCATCGTTAACTGATTTCATCTTTAACTGATTTCATCGTTAACTGATTTCATCTTCATTTAACTGATTTCATCGTTAACTGATTTCATCGTTAACTGATTTCATCTTCATTTAACTGATTTCATCGTTAACTGATTTCATCGTTAACTGATTCCATCGTTAACTGATTTCATCTTCATTTAACTGATTTCATCGTTAACTGATTTCATCTTCATTTAACTGATTTCATCGTTAACTGATTTCATCGTTAACTGATTTCATCTTCATTTAACTGATTTCATTTTCATTCTTCATTTAACTGATTTCATCGTTAACTGATTTCATCTTCATTTAATTGATTTCATCGTTAACTGATTTCATCGTTAACTGATTTCATCGTTAACTGATTTCATCTTCATTTAACTGATTTCATCGTTAACTGATTTCATCGTTAACTGATTTCATCTTCATTTAACTGATTTCATCGTTAACTGATTTCATCGTTAACTGATTTCATCGTTAACTGATTTCATCTTCATTTAACTGATTTCATCGTTAACTGATTTCATCGTTAACTGATTTCATCTTTAACTGATTTCATCGTTAACTGATTTCATCTTCATTTAACTGATTTCATCGTTAACTGATTTCATCGTTAACTGATTTCATCTTTAACTGATTTCATCGTTAACTGATTTCATCTTCATTTAACTGATTTCATCGTTAACTGATTTCATCGTTAACTGATTTCATCTTCATTTAACTGATTCCATCGTTAACTGATTTCATCGTTAACTGATTTCATCGTTAACTGATTTCATCTTCATTTAACTGATTTCATCGTTAACTGATTTCATCGTTAACTGATTTCATCTTTAACTGATTTCATCGTTAACTGATTTCATCTTCATTTAACTGATTTCATCGTTAACTGATTTCATCGTTAACTGATTTCATCGTTAACTGATTTCATCTTCATTTAACTGATTTCATCGTTAACTGATTTCATCGTTAACTGATTCCATCGTTAACTGATTTCATCGTTAACTGATTTCATCTTCATTTAACTGATTTCATCTTCATTTAACTGATTTCATCGTTAACTGATTTCATCGTTAACTGATTTCATCGTTAACTGATTTCATCTTCATTTAACTGATTTCATTTTCATTCTTCATTTAACTGATTTCATCGTTAACTGATTTCATCTTCATTTAACTGATTTCATCGTTAACTGATTTCATCGTTAACTGATTTCATCGTTAACTGATTTCATCTTTAACTGATTTCATCGTTAACTGATTTCATCTTCATTTAACTGATTTCATCGTTAACTGATTTCATCTTCATTTAATTGATTTCATCGTTAACTGATTTCATCGTTAACTGATTTCATCGTTAACTGATTTCATCTTCATTTAACTGATTTCATCGTTAACTGATTCCATCGTTAACTGATTTCATCTTCATTTAACTGATTTCATCGTTAACTGATTTCATCGTTAACTGATTTCATCTTCATTTAACTGATTTCATCGTTAACTGATTTCATCTTCATTTAACTGATTTCATCGTTAACTGATTTCATCGTTAACTGATTTCATCTTCATTTAACTGATTTCATCGTTAACTGATTTCATCGTTAACTGATTCCATCGTTAACTGATTTCATCTTTAACTGATTTCATCGTTAACTGATTTCATCTTCATTTAACTGATTTCATCGTTAAGTGATTTCATCGTTAACTGATTTCATCTTCATTTAACTGATTTCATTGTTAACTGATTTCATCGTTAACTGATTTCATCGTTAACTGATTTCATCTTCATTTAACTGATTTCATCGTTAACTGATTTCATCGTTAACTGATTTCATCGTTAACTGATTCCATCGTTAACTGATTTCATCTTTAACTGATTTCATCGTTAACTGATTTCATCTTCATTTAACTGATTTCATCGTTAAGTGATTTCATCGTTAACTGATTTCATCTTCATTTAACTGATTTCATTGTTAACTGATTTCATCGTTAACTGATTTCATCTTCATTTAACTGATTTCATCGTTAACTGATTTCATCGTTAACTGATTTCATCGTTAACTGATTCCATCGTTAACTGATTTCATCGTTAACTGATTTCATCGTTAACTGATTTCATCTTCATTTAACTGATTTCATCGTTAACTGATTTCATCGTTAACTGATTTCATCGTTAACTGATTTCATCTTCATTTAACTGATTTCATCGTTAACTGATTTCATCGTTAACTGATTCCATCGTTAACTGATTTCATCGTTAACTGATTTCATCGTTAACTGATTTCATCTTCATTTAACTGATTTCATCGTTAACTGATTTCATCGTTAACTGATTTCATCTTCATTTAACTGATTTCATTTTCATTCTTCATTTAACTGATTTCATCGTTAACTGATTTCATCTTCATTTAATTGATTTCATCGTTAACTGATTTCATCGTTAACTGATTTCATCTTCATTTAACTGATTTCATCGTTAACTGATTTCATCGTTAACTGATTCCATCGTTAACTGATTTCATCGTTAACTGATTTCATCTTCATTTAACTGATTTCATCGTTAACTGATTTCATCGTTAATTGATTTCATCTTCATTTAACTGATTTCATCGTTAACTGATTTCATCGTTAACTGATTTCATCTTTAACTGATTTCATCGTTAACTGATTTCATCTTCATTTAACTGATTTCATCGTTAACTGATTTCATCTTCATTTAACTGATTTCATCGTTAACTGATTTCATCGTTAACTGATTTCATCGTTAACTGATTTCATCTTCAGTTAACTGATTTCATCGTTAACTGATTTCATCGTTAACTGATTTCATCGTTAACTGATTTCATCTTCATTTAACTGATTTCATCTTTAACTGATTTCATCGTTAACTGATTTCATCGTTAACTGATTTCATCGTTAACTGATTTCATCTTCATTTAACTGATTCCATCGTTAACTGATTTCATCGTTAACTGATTTCATCGTTAACTGATTTCATCTTCATTTAACTGATTTCATCGTTAACTGATTTCATCGTTAACTGATTTCATCTTTAACTGATTTCATCGTTAACTGATTTCATCTTCATTTAACTGATTTCATCGTTAACTGATTTCATCGTTTACTGATTTCATCGTTAACTGATTTCATCTTCATTTAACTGATTTCATCGTTAACTGATTTCATCGTTAACTGATTCCATCGTTAACTGATTTCATCGTTAACTGATTTCATCTTCATTTAACTGATTTCATCGTTAACTGATTTCATCGTTAACTGATTTCATCGTTAACTGATTTCATCTTCATTTAACTGATTTCATCGTTAACTGATTTCATCGTTAACTGATTCCATCGTTAACTGATTTCATCGTTAACTGATTTCATCGTTAACTGATTTCATCTTCATTTAACTGATTTCATCGTTAACTGATTTCATCTTCATTTAACTGATTTCATCGTTAACTGATTTCATCGTTAACTGATTTCATCGTTAACTGATTTCATCTTCATTTAACTGATTTCATTTTCATTCTTCATTTAACTGATTTCATCGTTAACTGATTTCATCTTCATTTAATTGATTTCATCGTTAACTGATTTCATCGTTAACTGATTTCATCGTTAACTGATTTCATCTTCATTTAACTGATTTCATCGTTAACTGATTTCATCGTTAACTGATTTCATCTTCATTTAACTGATTTCATCGTTAACTGATTTCATCGTTAACTGATTTCATCTTCATTTAACTGATTTCATCGTTAACTGATTTCATCGTTAACTGATTTCATCTTTAACTGATTTCATCGTTAACTGATTTCATCTTCATTTAACTGATTTCATCGTTAACTGATTTCATCGTTAACTGATTTCATCTTTAACTGATTTCATCGTTAACTGATTTCATCTTCATTTAACTGATTTCATCGTTAACTGATTTCATCGTTAACTGATTTCATCGTTAACTGATTTCATCTTCATTTAACTGATTCCATCGTTAACTGATTTCATCGTTAACTGATTTCATCGTTAACTGATTTCATCGTTAACTGATTTCATCTTCATTTAACTGATTTCATCGTTAACTGATTTCATCTTCATTTAACTGATTTCATCGTTAACTGATTTCATCGTTAACTGATTTCATCGTTAACTGATTTCATCTTCATTTAACTGATTTCATTTTCATTCTTCATTTAACTGATTTCATCGTTAACTGATTTCATCTTCATTTAACTGATTTCATCGTTAACTGATTTCATCGTTAACTGATTTCATCGTTAACTGATTTCATCTTTAACTGATTTCATCATTAACTGATTTCATCTTCATTTAACTGATTTCATCGTTAACTGATTTCATCTTCATTTAATTGATTTCATCGTTAACTGATTTCATCGTTAACTGATTTCATCGTTAACTGATTTCATCTTCATTTAACTGATTTCATCGTTAACTGATTCCATCGTTAACTGATTTCATCTTCATTTAACTGATTTCATCGTTAACTGATTTCATCGTTAACTGATTTCATCTTCATTTAACTGATTTCATCGTTAACTGATTTCATCTTCATTTAACTGATTTCATCGTTAACTGATTTCATCGTTAACTGATTTCATCTTCATTTAACTGATTTCATCGTTAACTGATTTCATCGTTAACTGATTCCATCGTTAACTGATTTCATCTTTAACTGATTTCATCGTTAACTGATTTCATCTTCATTTAACTGATTTCATCGTTAAGTGATTTCATCGTTAACTGATTTCATCTTCATTTAACTGATTTCATTGTTAACTGATTTCATCGTTAACTGATTTCATCTTCATTTAACTGATTTCATCGTTAACTGATTTCATCGTTAACTGATTCCATCGTTAACTGATTCCATCGTTAACTGATTTCATCGTTAACTGATTTCATCGTTAACTGATTTCATCTTCATTTAACTGATTTCATCGTTAACTGATTTCATCTTCATTTAACTGATTTCATTTTCATTCTTCATTTAACTGATTTCATCGTTAACTGATTTCATCTTCATTTAACTGATTTCATCGTTAACTGATTTCATCGTTAACTGATTTCATCGTTAACTGATTCCATCGTTAACTGATTTCATCTTTAACTGATTTCATCGTTAACTGATTTCATCTTCATTTAACTGATTTCATCGTTAAGTGATTTCATCGTTAACTGATTTCATCTTCATTTAACTGATTTCATTGTTAACTGATTTCATCGTTAACTGATTTCATCTTCATTTAACTGATTTCATCGTTAACTGATTTCATCGTTAACTGATTTCATCGTTAACTGATTCCATCGTTAACTGATTTCATCGTTAACTGATTTCATCGTTAACTGATTTCATCTTCATTTAACTGATTTCATCGTTAACTGATTTCATCGTTAACTGATTTCATCTTCATTTAACTGATTTCATCGTTAACTGATTTCATCGTTAACTGATTCCATCGTTAACTGATTTCATCGTTAACTGATTTCATCGTTAACTGATTTCATCTTCATTTAACTGATTTCATCGTTAACTGATTTCATCGTTAACTGATTTCATCTTCATTTAACTGATTTCATTTTCATTCTTCATTTAACTGATTTCATCGTTAACTGATTTCATCTTCATTTAATTGATTTCATCGTTAACTGATTTCATCGTTAACTGATTTCATCTTCATTTAACTGATTTCATCGTTAACTGATTTCATCGTTAACTGATTCCATCGTTAACTGATTTCATCGTTAACTGATTTCATCGTTAACTGATTTCATCTTCATTTAACTGATTTCATCGTTAACTGATTTCATCGTTAATTGATTTCATCTTCATTTAACTGATTTCATCGTTAACTGATTTCATCGTTAACTGATTTCATCTTTAACTGATTTCATCGTTAACTGATTTCATCTTCATTTAACTGATTTCATCGTTAACTGATTTCATCTTCATTTAACTGATTTCATCGTTAACTGATTTCATCGTTAACTGATTTCATCGTTAACTGATTTCATCTTCAGTTAACTGATTTCATCGTTAACTGATTTCATCGTTAACTGATTTCATCGTTAACTGATTTCATCTTCATTTAACTGATTTCATCGTTAACTGATTTCATCGTTAACTGATTCCATCGTTAACTGATTTCATCTTTAACTGATTTCATCGTTAACTGATTTCATTTTCATTTAACTGATTTCATCGTTAAGTGATTTCATCGTTAACTGATTTCATCTTCATTTAACTGATTTCATTGTTAACTGATTTCATCTTCATTTAACTGATTTCATCGTTAACTGATTTCATCGTTAACTGATTCCATCGTTAACTGATTTCATCGTTAACTGATTTCATCGTTAACTGATTTCATCTTCATTTAACTGATTTCATCGTTAACTGATTTCATCGTTAACTGATTTCATCGTTAACTGATTTCATCTTCATTTAACTGATTTCATCGTTAATTGATTTCATCGTTAACTGATTCCATCGTTAACTGATTTCATCGTTAACTGATTTCATCGTTAACTGATTTCATCTTCATTTAACTGATTTCATCGTTAACTGATTTCATCGTTAACTGATTTCATCGTTAACTGATTTCATCTTCATTTAACTGATTTCATTTTCATTCTTCATTTAACTGATTTCATCTTTAACTGATTTCATCGTTAACTGATTTCATCGTTAACTGATTTCATCGTTAACTGATTTCATCGTTAACTGATTTCATCTTCATTTAACTGATTCCATCGTTAACTGATTTCATCGTTAACTGATTTCATCGTTAACTGATTTCATCGTTAACTGATTTCATCTTCATTTAACTGATTTCATCGTTAACTGATTTCATCGTTAACTGATTTCATCTTTAACTGATTTCATCGTTAACTGATTTCATCTTCATTTAACTGATTTCATCGTTAACTGATTTCATCGTTTACTGATTTCATCGTTAACTGATTTCATCTTCATTTAACTGATTTCATCGTTAACTGATTTCATCGTTAACTGATTTCATCGTTAACTGATTTCATCTTCATTTAACTGATTTCATCGTTAACTGATTTCATCGTTAACTGATTTCATCGTTAACTGATTTCATCGTTAACTGATTTCATCTTCATTTAACTGATTTCATCGTTAACTGATTTCATCGTTAACTGATTTCATCTTTAACTGATTTCATCGTTAACTGATTTCATCTTCATTTAACTGATTTCATCGTTAACTGATTTCATCTTCATTTAACTGATTTCATCGTTAACTGATTTCATCGTTAACTGATTTCATCTTCATTTAACTGATTCCATCGTTAACTGATTTCATCGTTAACTGATTTCATCGTTAACTGATTTCATCTTCATTTAACTGATTTCATCGTTAACTGATTTCATCGTTAACTGATTTCATCTTTAACTGATTTCATCGTTAACTGATTTCATCTTCATTTAACTGATTTCATCGTTAACTGATTTCATCGTTAACTGATTTCATCTTCATTTAACTGATTTCATCGTTAACTGATTTCATCGTTAACTGATTCCATCGTTAACTGATTTCATCTTCATTTAACTGATTTCATCGTTAACTGATTTCATCTTCATTTAACTGATTTCATCGTTAACTGATTTCATCGTTAACTGATTTCATCTTCATTTAACTGATTTCATTTTCATTCTTCATTTAACTGATTTCATCGTTAACTGATTTCATCTTCATTTAATTGATTTCATCGTTAACTGATTTCATCGTTAACTGATTTCATCGTTAACTGATTTCATCTTCATTTAACTGATTTCATCGTTAACTGATTTCATCGTTAACTGATTTCATCTTCATTTAACTGATTTCATCGTTAACTGATTTCATCGTTAACTGATTTCATCGTTAACTGATTTCATCTTCATTTAACTGATTTCATCGTTAACTGATTTCATCGTTAACTGATTTCATCTTTAACTGATTTCATCGTTAACTGATTTCATCTTCATTTAACTGATTTCATCGTTAACTGATTTCATCGTTAACTGATTTCATCTTTAACTGATTTCATCGTTAACTGATTTCATCTTCATTTAACTGATTTCATCGTTAACTGATTTCATCGTTAACTGATTTCATCTTCATTTAACTGATTCCATCGTTAACTGATTTCATCGTTAACTGATTTCATCGTTAACTGATTTCATCTTCATTTAACTGATTTCATCGTTAACTGATTTCATCGTTAACTGATTTCATCTTTAACTGATTTCATCGTTAACTGATTTCATCTTCATTTAACTGATTTCATCGTTAACTGATTTCATCGTTAACTGATTTCATCGTTAACTGATTTCATCTTCATTTAACTGATTTCATCGTTAACTGATTTCATCGTTAACTGATTCCATCGTTAACTGATTTCATCGTTAACTGATTTCATCTTCATTTAACTGATTTCATCTTCATTTAACTGATTTCATCGTTAACTGATTTCATCGTTAACTGATTTCATCGTTAACTGATTTCATCTTCATTTAACTGATTTCATTTTCATTCTTCATTTAACTGATTTCATCGTTAACTGATTTCATCTTCATTTAACTGATTTCATCGTTAACTGATTTCATCGTTAACTGATTTCATCGTTAACTGATTTCATCTTTAACTGATTTCATCGTTAACTGATTTCATCTTCATTTAACTGATTTCATCGTTAACTGATTTCATCTTCATTTAATTGATTTCATCGTTAACTGATTTCATCGTTAACTGATTTCATCGTTAACTGATTTCATCTTCATTTAACTGATTTCATCGTTAACTGATTCCATCGTTAACTGATTTCATCTTCATTTAACTGATTTCATCGTTAACTGATTTCATCGTTAACTGATTTCATCTTCATTTAACTGATTTCATCGTTAACTGATTTCATCTTCATTTAACTGATTTCATCGTTAACTGATTTCATCGTTAACTGATTTCATCTTCATTTAACTGATTTCATCGTTAACTGATTTCATCGTTAACTGATTCCATCGTTAACTGATTTCATCTTTAACTGATTTCATCGTTAACTGATTTC
Organism: Semicossyphus pulcher; assembly: GCF_022749685.1. Taxonomy (NCBI): domain Eukaryota; kingdom Metazoa; phylum Chordata; class Actinopteri; order Labriformes; family Labridae; genus Semicossyphus; species Semicossyphus pulcher. The sequence goes on from NW_027211758.1 coordinate 69,994, forward strand.
ATCTTCATTTAACTGATTTCATCGTTAAGTGATTTCATCGTTAACTGATTTCATCTTCATTTAACTGATTTCATTGTTAACTGATTTCATCGTTAACTGATTTCATCGTTAACTGATTTCATCTTCATTTAACTGATTTCATCGTTAACTGATTTCATCGTTAACTGATTTCATCGTTAACTGATTCCATCGTTAACTGATTTCATCTTTAACTGATTTCATCGTTAACTGATTTCATCTTCATTTAACTGATTTCATCGTTAAGTGATTTCATCGTTAACTGATTTCATCTTCATTTAACTGATTTCATTGTTAACTGATTTCATCGTTAACTGATTTCATCTTCATTTAACTGATTTCATCGTTAACTGATTTCATCGTTAACTGATTTCATCGTTAACTGATTCCATCGTTAACTGATTTCATCGTTAACTGATTTCATCGTTAACTGATTTCATCTTCATTTAACTGATTTCATCGTTAACTGATTTCATCGTTAACTGATTTCATCGTTAACTGATTTCATCTTCATTTAACTGATTTCATCGTTAACTGATTTCATCGTTAACTGATTCCATCGTTAACTGATTTCATCGTTAACTGATTTCATCGTTAACTGATTTCATCTTCATTTAACTGATTTCATCGTTAACTGATTTCATCGTTAACTGATTTCATCTTCATTTAACTGATTTCATTTTCATTCTTCATTTAACTGATTTCATCGTTAACTGATTTCATCTTCATTTAATTGATTTCATCGTTAACTGATTTCATCGTTAACTGATTTCATCTTCATTTAACTGATTTCATCGTTAACTGATTTCATCGTTAACTGATTCCATCGTTAACTGATTTCATCGTTAACTGATTTCATCGTTAACTGATTTCATCTTCATTTAACTGATTTCATCGTTAACTGATTTCATCGTTAATTGATTTCATCTTCATTTAACTGATTTCATCGTTAACTGATTTCATCGTTAACTGATTTCATCTTTAACTGATTTCATCGTTAACTGATTTCATCTTCATTTAACTGATTTCATCGTTAACTGATTTCATCTTCATTTAACTGATTTCATCGTTAACTGATTTCATCGTTAACTGATTTCATCGTTAACTGATTTCATCTTCAGTTAACTGATTTCATCGTTAACTGATTTCATCGTTAACTGATTTCATCGTTAACTGATTTCATCTTCATTTAACTGATTTCATCTTTAACTGATTTCATCGTTAACTGATTTCATCGTTAACTGATTTCATCGTTAACTGATTTCATCTTCATTTAACTGATTCCATCGTTAACTGATTTCATCGTTAACTGATTTCATCGTTAACTGATTTCATCTTCATTTAACTGATTTCATCGTTAACTGATTTCATCGTTAACTGATTTCATCTTTAACTGATTTCATCGTTAACTGATTTCATCTTCATTTAACTGATTTCATCGTTAACTGATTTCATCGTTTACTGATTTCATCGTTAACTGATTTCATCTTCATTTAACTGATTTCATCGTTAACTGATTTCATCGTTAACTGATTCCATCGTTAACTGATTTCATCGTTAACTGATTTCATCTTCATTTAACTGATTTCATCGTTAACTGATTTCATCTTCATTTAACTGATTTCATCGTTAACTGATTTCATCGTTAACTGATTTCATCGTTAACTGATTTCATCTTCATTTAACTGATTTCATTTTCATTCTTCATTTAACTGATTTCATCGTTAACTGATTTCATCTTCATTTAACTGATTTCATCGTTAACTGATTTCATCGTTAACTGATTTCATCGTTAACTGATTTCATCTTCATTTAACTGATTTCATCGTTAACTGATTTCATCGTTAACTGATTTCATCGTTAACTGATTTCATCTTCATTTAACTGATTTCATCGTTAACTGATTCCATCGTTAACTGATTTCATCGTTAACTGATTTCATCGTTAACTGATTTCATCTTCATTTAACTGATTTCATCGTTAACTGATTTCATCTTCATTTAACTGATTTCATCGTTAACTGATTTCATCGTTAACTGATTTCATCGTTAACTGATTTCATCTTCATTTAACTGATTTCATCGTTAACTGATTTCATCTTTAACTGATTTCATCGTTAACTGATTTCATCTTCATTTAACTGATTTCATCGTTAACTGATTTCATCGTTAACTGATTTCATCGTTAACTGATTTCATCTTCATTTAACTGATTCCATCGTTAACTGATTTCATCGTTAACTGATTTCATCGTTAACTGATTTCATCTTCATTTAACTGATTTCATCGTTAACTGATTTCATCGTTAACTGATTTCATCTTTAACTGATTTCATCGTTAACTGATTTCATCTTCATTTAACTGATTTCATCGTTAACTGATTTCATCGTTTACTGATTTCATCGTTAACTGATTTCATCTTCATTTAACTGATTTCATCGTTAACTGATTTCATCGTTAACTGATTTCATCGTTAACTGATTTCATCTTCATTTAACTGATTTCATCGTTAACTGATTTCATCGTTAACTGATTTCATCTTTAACTGATTTCATCGTTAACTGATTTCATCTTCATTTAACTGATTTCATCGTTAACTGATTTCATCTTCATTTAACTGATTTCATCGTTAACTGATTTCATCGTTAACTGATTTCATCGTTAACTGATTTCATCTTCATTTAACTGATTCCATCGTTAACTGATTTCATCGTTAACTGATTTCATCGTTAACTGATTTCATCTTCATTTAACTGATTTCATCGTTAACTGATTTCATCGTTAACTGATTTCATCTTTAACTGATTTCATCGTTAACTGATTTCATCTTCATTTAACTGATTTCATCGTTAACTGATTTCATCGTTAACTGATTTCATCGTTAACTGATTTCATCTTCATTTAACTGATTTCATCGTTAACTGATTTCATCGTTAACTGATTCCATCGTTAACTGATTTCATCGTTAACTGATTTCATCGTTAACTGATTTCATCTTCATTTAACTGATTTCATCGTTAACTGATTTCATCTTCATTTAACTGATTTCATCGTTAACTGATTTCATCGTTAACTGATTTCATCGTTAACTGATTTCATCTTCATTTAACTGATTTCATTTTCATTCTTCATTTAACTGATTTCATCGTTAACTGATTTCATCTTCATTTAATTGATTTCATCGTTAACTGATTTCATCGTTAACTGATTTCATCGTTAACTGATTTCATCTTCATTTAACTGATTTCATCGTTAACTGATTTCATCGTTAACTGATTTCATCTTCATTTAACTGATTTCATCGTTAACTGATTTCATCGTTAACTGATTTCATCTTCATTTAACTGATTTCATCGTTAACTGATTTCATCGTTAACTGATTTCATCTTTAACTGATTTCATCGTTAACTGATTTCATCTTCATTTAACTGATTTCATCGTTAACTGATTTCATCGTTAACTGATTTCATCTTTAACTGATTTCATCGTTAACTGATTTCATCTTCATTTAACTGATTTCATCGTTAACTGATTTCATCGTTAACTGATTTCATCGTTAACTGATTTCATCTTCATTTAACTGATTCCATCGTTAACTGATTTCATCGTTAACTGATTTCATCGTTAACTGATTTCATCGTTAACTGATTTCATCTTCATTTAACTGATTTCATCGTTAACTGATTTCATCTTCATTTAACTGATTTCATCGTTAACTGATTTCATCGTTAACTGATTTCATCGTTAACTGATTTCATCTTCATTTAACTGATTTCATTTTCATTCTTCATTTAACTGATTTCATCGTTAACTGATTTCATCTTCATTTAACTGATTTCATCGTTAACTGATTTCATCGTTAACTGATTTCATCGTTAACTGATTTCATCTTTAACTGATTTCATCATTAACTGATTTCATCTTCATTTAACTGATTTCATCGTTAACTGATTTCATCTTCATTTAATTGATTTCATCGTTAACTGATTTCATCGTTAACTGATTTCATCGTTAACTGATTTCATCTTCATTTAACTGATTTCATCGTTAACTGATTCCATCGTTAACTGATTTCATCTTCATTTAACTGATTTCATCGTTAACTGATTTCATCGTTAACTGATTTCATCTTCATTTAACTGATTTCATCGTTAACTGATTTCATCTTCATTTAACTGATTTCATCGTTAACTGATTTCATCGTTAACTGATTTCATCTTCATTTAACTGATTTCATCGTTAACTGATTTCATCGTTAACTGATTCCATCGTTAACTGATTTCATCTTTAACTGATTTCATCGTTAACTGATTTCATCTTCATTTAACTGATTTCATCGTTAAGTGATTTCATCGTTAACTGATTTCATCTTCATTTAACTGATTTCATTGTTAACTGATTTCATCGTTAACTGATTTCATCTTCATTTAACTGATTTCATCGTTAACTGATTTCATCGTTAACTGATTCCATCGTTAACTGATTCCATCGTTAACTGATTTCATCGTTAACTGATTTCATCGTTAACTGATTTCATCTTCATTTAACTGATTTCATCGTTAACTGATTTCATCTTCATTTAACTGATTTCATTTTCATTCTTCATTTAACTGATTTCATCGTTAACTGATTTCATCTTCATTTAACTGATTTCATCGTTAACTGATTTCATCGTTAACTGATTTCATCGTTAACTGATTCCATCGTTAACTGATTTCATCTTTAACTGATTTCATCGTTAACTGATTTCATCTTCATTTAACTGATTTCATCGTTAAGTGATTTCATCGTTAACTGATTTCATCTTCATTTAACTGATTTCATTGTTAACTGATTTCATCGTTAACTGATTTCATCTTCATTTAACTGATTTCATCGTTAACTGATTTCATCGTTAACTGATTTCATCGTTAACTGATTCCATCGTTAACTGATTTCATCGTTAACTGATTTCATCGTTAACTGATTTCATCTTCATTTAACTGATTTCATCGTTAACTGATTTCATCGTTAACTGATTTCATCTTCATTTAACTGATTTCATCGTTAACTGATTTCATCGTTAACTGATTCCATCGTTAACTGATTTCATCGTTAACTGATTTCATCGTTAACTGATTTCATCTTCATTTAACTGATTTCATCGTTAACTGATTTCATCGTTAACTGATTTCATCTTCATTTAACTGATTTCATTTTCATTCTTCATTTAACTGATTTCATCGTTAACTGATTTCATCTTCATTTAATTGATTTCATCGTTAACTGATTTCATCGTTAACTGATTTCATCTTCATTTAACTGATTTCATCGTTAACTGATTTCATCGTTAACTGATTCCATCGTTAACTGATTTCATCGTTAACTGATTTCATCGTTAACTGATTTCATCTTCATTTAACTGATTTCATCGTTAACTGATTTCATCGTTAATTGATTTCATCTTCATTTAACTGATTTCATCGTTAACTGATTTCATCGTTAACTGATTTCATCTTTAACTGATTTCATCGTTAACTGATTTCATCTTCATTTAACTGATTTCATCGTTAACTGATTTCATCTTCATTTAACTGATTTCATCGTTAACTGATTTCATCGTTAACTGATTTCATCGTTAACTGATTTCATCTTCAGTTAACTGATTTCATCGTTAACTGATTTCATCGTTAACTGATTTCATCGTTAACTGATTTCATCTTCATTTAACTGATTTCATCTTTAACTGATTTCATCGTTAACTGATTTCATCGTTAACTGATTTCATCGTTAACTGATTTCATCTTCATTTAACTGATTCCATCGTTAACTGATTTCATCGTTAACTGATTTCATCGTTAACTGATTTCATCTTCATTTAACTGATTTCATCGTTAACTGATTTCATCGTTAACTGATTTCATCTTTAACTGATTTCATCGTTAACTGATTTCATCTTCATTTAACTGATTTCATCGTTAACTGATTTCATCGTTTACTGATTTCATCGTTAACTGATTTCATCTTCATTTAACTGATTTCATCGTTAACTGATTTCATCGTTAACTGATTCCATCGTTAACTGATTTCATCGTTAACTGATTTCATCTTCATTTAACTGATTTCATCGTTAACTGATTTCATCTTCATTTAACTGATTTCATCGTTAACTGATTTCATCGTTAACTGATTTCATCGTTAACTGATTTCATCTTCATTTAACTGATTTCATTTTCATTCTTCATTTAACTGATTTCATCGTTAACTGATTTCATCTTCATTTAACTGATTTCATCGTTAACTGATTTCATCGTTAACTGATTTCATCGTTAACTGATTTCATCTTCATTTAACTGATTTCATCGTTAACTGATTTCATCGTTAACTGATTTCATCGTTAACTGATTTCATCTTCATTTAACTGATTTCATCGTTAACTGATTTCATCGTTAACTGATTCCATCGTTAACTGATTTCATCGTTAACTGATTTCATCGTTAACTGATTTCATCTTCATTTAACTGATTTCATCGTTAACTGATTTCATCTTCATTTAACTGATTTCATCGTTAACTGATTTCATCGTTAACTGATTTCATCGTTAACTGATTTCATCTTCATTTAACTGATTTCATCGTTAACTGATTTCATCTTTAACTGATTTCATCGTTAACTGATTTCATCTTCATTTAACTGATTTCATCGTTAACTGATTTCATCGTTAACTGATTTCATCGTTAACTGATTTCATCTTCATTTAACTGATTCCATCGTTAACTGATTTCATCGTTAACTGATTTCATCGTTAACTGATTTCATCTTCATTTAACTGATTTCATCGTTAACTGATTTCATCGTTAACTGATTTCATCTTTAACTGATTTCATCGTTAACTGATTTCATCTTCATTTAACTGATTTCATCGTTAACTGATTTCATCGTTTACTGATTTCATCGTTAACTGATTTCATCTTCATTTAACTGATTTCATCGTTAACTGATTTCATCGTTAACTGATTTCATCGTTAACTGATTTCATCTTCATTTAACTGATTTCATCGTTAACTGATTTCATCGTTAACTGATTTCATCTTTAACTGATTTCATCGTTAACTGATTTCATCTTCATTTAACTGATTTCATCGTTAACTGATTTCATCTTCATTTAACTGATTTCATCGTTAACTGATTTCATCGTTAACTGATTTCATCGTTAACTGATTTCATCTTCATTTAACTGATTCCATCGTTAACTGATTTCATCGTTAACTGATTTCATCGTTAACTGATTTCATCTTCATTTAACTGATTTCATCGTTAACTGATTTCATCGTTAACTGATTTCATCTTTAACTGATTTCATCGTTAACTGATTTCATCTTCATTTAACTGATTTCATCGTTAACTGATTTCATCGTTAACTGATTTCATCGTTAACTGATTTCATCTTCATTTAACTGATTTCATCGTTAACTGATTTCATCGTTAACTGATTCCATCGTTAACTGATTTCATCGTTAACTGATTTCATCGTTAACTGATTTCATCTTCATTTAACTGATTTCATCGTTAACTGATTTCATCTTCATTTAACTGATTTCATCGTTAACTGATTTCATCGTTAACTGATTTCATCGTTAACTGATTTCATCTTCATTTAACTGATTTCATTTTCATTCTTCATTTAACTGATTTCATCGTTAACTGATTTCATCTTCATTTAATTGATTTCATCGTTAACTGATTTCATCGTTAACTGATTTCATCGTTAACTGATTTCATCTTCATTTAACTGATTTCATCGTTAACTGATTTCATCGTTAACTGATTTCATCTTCATTTAACTGATTTCATCGTTAACTGATTTCATCGTTAACTGATTTCATCTTCATTTAACTGATTTCATCGTTAACTGATTTCATCGTTAACTGATTTCATCTTTAACTGATTTCATCGTTAACTGATTTCATCTTCATTTAACTGATTTCATCGTTAACTGATTTCATCGTTAACTGATTTCATCTTTAACTGATTTCATCGTTAACTGATTTCATCTTCATTTAACTGATTTCATCGTTAACTGATTTCATCGTTAACTGATTTCATCGTTAACTGATTTCATCTTCATTTAACTGATTCCATCGTTAACTGATTTCATCGTTAACTGATTTCATCGTTAACTGATTTCATCTTCATTTAACTGATTTCATCGTTAACTGATTTCATCTTCATTTAACTGATTTCATCGTTAACTGATTTCATCGTTAACTGATTTCATCGTTAACTGATTTCATCTTCATTTAACTGATTTCATTTTCATTCTTCATTTAACTGATTTCATCGTTAACTGATTTCATCTTCATTTAACTGATTTCATCGTTAACTGATTTCATCGTTAACTGATTTCATCGTTAACTGATTTCATCTTTAACTGATTTCATCATTAACTGATTTCATCTTCATTTAACTGATTTCATCGTTAACTGATTTCATCTTCATTTAATTGATTTCATCGTTAACTGATTTCATCGTTAACTGATTTCATCGTTAACTGATTTCATCTTCATTTAACTGATTTCATCGTTAACTGATTCCATCGTTAACTGATTTCATCTTCATTTAACTGATTTCATCGTTAACTGATTTCATCGTTAACTGATTTCATCTTCATTTAACTGATTTCATCGTTAACTGATTTCATCTTCATTTAACTGATTTCATCGTTAACTGATTTCATCGTTAACTGATTTCATCTTCATTTAACTGATTTCATCGTTAACTGATTTCATCGTTAACTGATTCCATCGTTAACTGATTTCATCTTTAACTGATTTCATCGTTAACTGATTTCATCTTCATTTAACTGATTTCATCGTTAAGTGATTTCATCGTTAACTGATTTCATCTTCATTTAACTGATTTCATTGTTAACTGATTTCATCGTTAACTGATTTCATCTTCATTTAACTGATTTCATCGTTAACTGATTTCATCGTTAACTGATTCCATCGTTAACTGATTCCATCGTTAACTGATTTCATCGTTAACTGATTTCATCGTTAACTGATTTCATCTTCATTTAACTGATTTCATCGTTAACTGATTTCATCTTCATTTAACTGATTTCATTTTCATTCTTCATTTAACTGATTTCATCTTCATTTAACTGATTTCATTGTTAACTGATTTCATCGTTAACTGATTTCATCTTCATTTAACTGATTTCATCGTTAACTGATTTCATCGTTAACTGATTTCATCTTCATTTAACTGATTTCATTTTCATTCTTCATTTAACTGATTTCATCGTTAACTGATTTCATCTTCATTTAACTGATTTCATCGTTAACTGATTTCATCGTTAACTGATTTCATCGTTAACTGATTTCATCTTTAACTGATTTCATCGTTAACTGATTTCATCTTCATTTAACTGATTTCATCGTTAACTGATTTCATCTTCATTTAATTGATTTCATCGTTAACTGATTTCATCGTTAACTGATTTCATCGTTAACTGATTTCATCTTCATTTAACTGATTTCATCGTTAACTGATTTCATCGTTAACTGATTTCATCTTCATTTAACTGATTTCATTTTCATTCTTCATTTAACTGATTTCATCGTTAACTGATTTCATCTTCATTTAATTGATTTCATCGTTAACTGATTTCATCGTTAACTGATTTCATCGTTAACTGATTTCATCTTCATTTAACTGATTTCATCGTTAACTGATTTCATCGTTAACTGATTTCATCGTTAACTGATTTCATCTTCATTTAACTGATTTCATCGTTAACTGATTTCATCGTTAACTGATTTCATCTTCATTTAACTGATTTCATCGTTAACTGATTTCATCGTTAATTGATTTCATCGTTAACTGATTTCATTTTCATTCTTCATTTAACTGATTTCATCGTTAACTGATTTCATCGTTAACTGATTTCATCTTCATTTAACTGATTTCATCGTTAACTGATTTCATCGTTAATTGATTTCATCGTTAACTGATTTCATCTTCATTCTTCATTTAACTGATTTCATCGTTAACTGATTTCATCTTCATTTAACTGATTTCATCGTTAACTGATTTCATCGTTAACTGATTTCATCGTTAACTGATTTCATCTTCATTTAACTGATTTCATCGTTAACTGATTTCATCTTCATTCTTCATTTAACTGATTTCATCTTTAACTGATTTCATCGTTAACTGATTTCATCTTCATTTAACTGATTTCATCGTTAATTGATTTCATCGTTAACTGATTTCATCGTTAATTGATTTCATCGTTAACTGATTTCATCTTCATTTAACTGATTTCATCGTTAACTGATTTCATCTTCATTCTTCATTTAACTGATTTCATCTTTAACTGATTTCATCGTTAACTGATTTCATCTTCATTTAACTGATTTCATCTTCATTTAACTGATTTCATCGTTAATTGATTTCATCGTTAACTGATTTCATCGTTAACTGATTTCATCTTCATTTAACTGATTTCATCGTTAACTGATTTCATCGTTAACTGATTTCATCTTTAACTGATTTCATCTTCATTTAACTGATTTCATCGTTAACTGATTTCATCGTTAACTGATTTCATCGTTAACTGATTTCATCTTCATTTAACTGATTTCATCTTCATTTAACTGATTTCATCGTTAACTGATTTCATCGTTAACTGATTTCATCTTCATTTAATTGATTTCATCGTTAACTGATTTCATCGTTAACTGATTTCATCGTTAACTGATTTCATCTTCATTTAACTGATTTCATCGTTAACTGATTTCATCGTTAACTGATTTCATCGTTAACTGATTTCATCTTCATTTAACTGATTTCATCGTTAACTGATTTCATCGTTAACTGATTTCATCTTCATTTAACTGATTTCATCGTTAACTGATTTCATCGTTAATTGATTTCATCGTTAACTGATTTCATTTTCATTCTTCATTTAACTGATTTCATCCTTAACTGATTTCATCGTTAACTGATTTCATCTTCATTTAACTGATTTCATCGTTAACTGATTTCATCGTTAATTGATTTCATCGTTAACTGATTTCATCTTCATTCTTCATTTAACTGATTTCATCGTTAACTGATTTCATCTTCATTTAACTGATTTCATCGTTAACTGATTTCATCGTTAACTGATTTCATCTTCATTTAACTGATTTCATCGTTAACTGATTTCATCTTCATTCTTCATTTAACTGATTTCATCTTTAACTGATTTCATCGTTAACTGATTTCATCTTCATTTAACTGATTTCATCGTTAATTGATTTCATCGTTAACTGATTTCATCGTTAACTGATTTCATCTTCATTTAACTGATTTCATCGTTAACTGATTTCATCGTTAACTGATTTCATCTTTAACTGATTTCATCTTCATTTAACTGATTTCATCGTTAACTGATTTCATCGTTAACTGATTTCATCTTCATTTAACTGATTTCATTGTTAACTGATTTCATCGTTAACTGATTTCATCTTCATTTAACTGATTTCATCGTTAACTGATTTCATCGTTAACTGATTTCATCTTCATTTAACTGATTTCATTTTCATTCTTCATTTAACTGATTTCATCGTTAACTGATTTCATCTTCATTTAACTGATTTCATCGTTAACTGATTTCATCGTTAACTGATTTCATCGTTAACTGATTTCATCGTTAACTGATTTCATCTTCATTTAACTGATTTCATCGTTAACTGATTTCATCTTCATTTAATTGATTTCATCGTTAACTGATTTCATCGTTAACTGATTTCATCGTTAACTGATTTCATCTTCATTTAACTGATTTCATCGTTAACTGATTTCATCGTTAACTGATTTCATCTTCATTTAACTGATTTCATTTTCATTCTTCATTTAACTGATTTCATCGTTAACTGATTTCATCTTCATTTAATTGATTTCATCGTTAACTGATTTCATCGTTAACTGATTTCATCTTCATTTAACTGATTTCATCGTTAACTGATTTCATCGTTAACTGATTTCATCTTCATTTAACTGATTTCATCGTTAACTGATTTCATCGTTAATTGATTTCATCGTTAACTGATTTCATTTTCATTCTTCATTTAACTGATTTCATCGTTAACTGATTTCATCGTTAACTGATTTCATCTTCATTTAACTGATTTCATCGTTAACTGATTTCATCGTTAACTGATTTCATCTTCATTTAACTGATTTCATCGTTAACTGATTTCATCGTTAACTGATTTCATCGTTAACTGATTTCATCGTTAACTGATTTCATCTTCATTTAACTGATTTCATCGTTAACTGATTTCATCGTTAACTGATTTCATCGTTAACTGATTTCATCTTCATTTAACTGATTTCATTTTCATTCTTCATTTAACTGATTTCATCGTTAACTGATTTCATCTTCATTTAACTGATTTCATCGTTAACTGATTTCATCGTTAACTGATTTCATCTTCATTTAACTGATTTCATTGTTAACTGATTTCATCGTTAACTGATTTCATCTTCATTTAACTGATTTCATCGTTAACTGATTTCATCGTTAACTGATTTCATCGTTAACTGATTTCATCTTCATTTAACTGATTTCATCGTTAACTGATTTCATCGTTAATTGATTTCATCGTTAACTGATTTCATTTTCATTCTTCATTTAACTGATTTCATCGTTAACTGATTTCATCGTTAACTGATTTCATCTTCATTTAACTGATTTCATCGTTAACTGATTTCATCGTTAATTGATTTCATCGTTAACTGATTTCATCTTCATTTAACTGATTTCATCGTTAATTGATTTCATCGTTAACTGATTTCATCGTTAACTGATTTCATCGTTAACTGATTTCATCTTCATTCTTCATTTAACTGATTTCATCTTTAACTGATTTCATCGTTAACTGATTTCATCTTCATTTAACTGATTTCATCGTTAATTGATTTCATCGTTAACTGATTTCATCGTTAATTGATTTCATCGTTAACTGATTTCAACTTCATTTAACTGATTTCATCGTTAACTGATTTCATCTTCATTCTTCATTTAACTGATTTCATCTTTAACTGATTTCATCGTTAACTGATTTCATCTTCATTTAACTGATTTCATCGTTAATTGATTTCATCGTTAACTGATTTCATCGTTAACTGATTTCATCTTCATTTAACTGATTTCATCGTTAACTGATTTCATCGTTAACTGATTTCATCTTTAACTGATTTCATCTTCATTTAACTGATTTCATCGTTAACTGATTTCATCGTTAACTGATTTCATCGTTAACTGATTTCATCGTTAACTGATTTCATCTTCATTTAACTGATTTCATCTTCATTTAACTGATTTCATCGTTAACTGATTTCATCGTTAACTGATTTCATCTTCATTTAATTGATTTCATCGTTAACTGATTTCATCGTTAACTGATTTCATCGTTAACTGATTTCATCTTCATTTAACTGATTTCATCGTTAACTGATTTCATCGTTAACTGATTTCATCGTTAACTGATTTCATCTTCATTTAACTGATTTCATCGTTAACTGATTTCATCGTTAACTGATTTCATCTTCATTTAACTGATTTCATCGTTAACTGATTTCATCGTTAATTGATTTCATCGTTAACTGATTTCATTTTCATTCTTCATTTAACTGATTTCATCGTTAACTGATTTCATCGTTAACTGATTTCATCTTCATTTAACTGATTTCATCGTTAACTGATTTCATCGTTAATTGATTTCATCGTTAACTGATTTCATCTTCATTCTTCATTTAACTGATTTCATCGTTAACTGATTTCATCTTCATTTAACTGATTTCATCGTTAACTGATTTCATCGTTAACTGATTTCATCGTTAACTGATTTCATCTTCATTTAACTGATTTCATCGTTAACTGATTTCATCTTCATTCTTCATTTAACTGATTTCATCTTTAACTGATTTCATCGTTAACTGATTTCATCTTCATTTAACTGATTTCATCGTTAATTGATTTCATCGTTAACTGATTTCATCGTTAACTGATTTCATCTTCATTTAACTGATTTCATCGTTAACTGATTTCATCGTTAACTGATTTCATCTTTAACTGATTTCATCTTCATTTAACTGATTTCATCGTTAACTGATTTCATCGTTAACTGATTTCATCTTCATTTAACTGATTTCATTGTTAACTGATTTCATCGTTAACTGATTTCATCTTCATTTAACTGATTTCATCGTTAACTGATTTCATCGTTAACTGATTTCATCTTCATTTAACTGATTTCATTTTCATTCTTCATTTAACTGATTTCATCGTTAACTGATTTCATCTTCATTTAACTGATTTCATCGTTAACTGATTTCATCGTTAACTGATTTCATCGTTAACTGATTTCATCTTTAACTGATTTCATCGTTAACTGATTTCATCTTCATTTAACTGATTTCATCGTTAACTGATTTCATCTTCATTTAATTGATTTCATCGTTAACTGATTTCATCGTTAACTGATTTCATCGTTAACTGATTTCATCTTCATTTAACTGATTTCATCGTTAACTGATTTCATCGTTAACTGATTTCATCTTCATTTAACTGATTTCATTTTCATTCTTCATTTAACTGATTTCATCGTTAACTGATTTCATCTTCATTTAATTGATTTCATCGTTAACTGATTTCATCGTTAACTGATTTCATCTTCATTTAACTGATTTCATCGTTAACTGATTTCATCGTTAACTGATTTCATCTTCATTTAACTGATTTCATCGTTAACTGATTTCATCGTTAACTGATTTCATCTTTAACTGATTTCATCGTTAACTGATTTCATCTTCATTTAACTGATTTCATCGTTAATTGATTTCATCGTTAACTGATTTCATCGTTAACTGATTTCATCTTCATTTAACTGATTTCATCGTTAACTGATTTCATCGTTAACTGATTTCATCTTTAACTGATTTCATCTTCATTTAACTGATTTCATCGTTAACTGATTTCATCGTTAACTGATTTCATCGTTAACTGATTTCATCTTCATTTAACTGATTTCATCTTCATTTAACTGATTTCATCGTTAACTGATTTCATCGTTAACTGATTTCATCTTCATTTAATTGATTTCATCGTTAACTGATTTCATCGTTAACTGATTTCATCGTTAACTGATTTCATCTTCATTTAACTGATTTCATCGTTAACTGATTTCATCGTTAAGTGATTTCATCGTTAACTGATTTCATCTTCATTTAACTGATTTCATCGTTAACTGATTTCATCGTTAACTGATTTCATCTTCATTTAACTGATTTCATCGTTAACTGATTTCATCGTTAATTGATTTCATCGTTAACTGATTTCATTTTCATTCTTCATTTAACTGATTTCATCGTTAACTGATTTCATCGTTAACTGATTTCATCTTCATTTAACTGATTTCATCGTTAACTGATTTCATCGTTAATTGATTTCATCGTTAACTGATTTCATCTTCATTCTTCATTTAACTGATTTCATCGTTAACTGATTTCATCTTCATTTAACTGATTTCATCGTTAACTGATTTCATCGTTAACTGATTTCATCGTTAACTGATTTCATCTTCATTTAACTGATTTCATCGTTAACTGATTTCATCTTCATTCTTCATTTAACTGATTTCATCTTTAACTGATTTCATCGTTAACTGATTTCATCTTCATTTAACTGATTTCATCGTTAATTGATTTCATCGTTAACTGATTTCATCTTCATTTAACTGATTTCATCGTTAACTGATTTCATCGTTAATTGATTTCATCGTTAACTGATTTCATCTTCATTCTTCATTTAACTGATTTCATCGTTAACTGATTTCATCTTCATTTAACTGATTTCATCGTTAACTGATTTCATCGTTAACTGATTTCATCTTCATTTAACTGATTTCATCGTTAACTGATTTCATCTTCATTCTTCATTTAACTGATTTCATCTTTAACTGATTTCATCGTTAACTGATTTCATCTTCATTTAACTGATTTCATCGTTAATTGATTTCATCGTTAACTGATTTCATCGTTAACTGATTTCATCTTCATTTAACTGATTTCATCGTTAACTGATTTCATCGTTAACTGATTTCATCTTTAACTGATTTCATCTTCATTTAACTGATTTCATCGTTAACTGATTTCATCGTTAACTGATTTCATCTTCATTTAACTGATTTCATTGTTAACTGATTTCATCGTTAACTGATTTCATCTTCATTTAACTGATTTCATCGTTAACTGATTTCATCGTTAACTGATTTCATCGTTAACTGATTTCATCTTCATTTAACTGATTTCATTTTCATTCTTCATTTAACTGATTTCATCGTTAACTGATTTCATCTTCATTTAACTGATTTCATCGTTAACTGATTTCATCGTTAACTGATTTCATCGTTAACTGATTTCATCTTTAACTGATTTCATCTTTAACTGATTTCATCGTTAACTGATTTCATTTTCATTCTTCATTTAACTGATTTCATCGTTAACTGATTTCATCGTTAACTGATTTCATCTTCATTTAACTGATTTCATCGTTAACTGATTTCATCGTTAACTGATTTCATCTTCATTTAACTGATTTCATCGTTAACTGATTTCATCTTTAACTGATTTCATCGTTAACTGATTTCATCTTCATTTAACTGATTTCATCGTTAATTGATTTCATCGTTAACTGATTTCATCGTTAACTGATTTCATCTTCATTTAACTGATTTCATCGTTAACTGATTTCATCGTTAACTGATTTCATCTTTAACTGATTTCATCTTCATTTAACTGATTTCATCGTTAACTGATTTCATCGTTAACTGATTTCATCTTCATTTAACTGATTTCATCTTCATTTAACTGATTTCATCGTTAACTGATTTCATCGTTAACTGATTTCATCTTCATTTAATTGATTTCATCGTTAACTGATTTCATCGTTAACTGATTTCATCGTTAACTGATTTCATCTTCATTTAACTGATTTCATCGTTAACTGATTTCATCGTTAACTGATTTCATCGTTAACTGATTTCATCTTCATTTAACTGATTTCATCGTTAACTGATTTCATCGTTAACTGATTTCATCTTCATTTAACTGATTTCATCGTTAACTGATTTCATCGTTAATTGATTTCATCGTTAACTGATTTCATTTTCATTCTTCATTTAACTGATTTCATCGTTAACTGATTTCATCGTTAACTGATTTCATCGTTAACTGATTTCATCTTCATTTAACTGATTTCATCGTTAACTGATTTCATCGTTAATTGATTTCATCGTTAACTGATTTCATCTTCATTCTTCATTTAACTGATTTCATCGTTAACTGATTTCATCTTCATTTAACTGATTTCATCGTTAACTGATTTCATCGTTAACTGATTTCATCGTTAACTGATTTCATCTTCATTTAACTGATTTCATCGTTAACTGATTTCATCTTCATTCTTCATTTAACTGATTTCATCTTTAACTGATTTCATCGTTAACTGATTTCATCTTCATTTAACTGATTTCATCGTTAATTGATTTCATCGTTAACTGATTTCATCGTTAACTGATTTCTTCTTCATTTAACTGATTTCATCGTTAACTGATTTCATCTTCATTTAACTGATTTCATCTTTAACTGATTTCATCTTTAACTGATTTCATCTTCATTTAACTGATTTCATCGTTAACTGATTTCATCGTTAACTGATTTCATCGTTAACTGATTTCATCTTTAACTGATTTCATCTTCATTTAACTGATTTCATCGTTAACTGATTTCATCGTTAACTGATTTCATCGTTAACTGATTTCATCTTCATTTAACTGATTTCATTGTTAACTGATTTCATCGTTAACTGATTTCATCGTTAACTGATTTCATCTTCATTTAACTGATTTCATCGTTAACTGATTTCATCGTTAACTGATTTCATCGTTAACTGATTTCATCTTCATTTAACTGATTTCATTTTCATTCTTCATTTAACTGATTTCATCGTTAACTGATTTCATCGTTAACTGATTTCATCTTCATTTAACTGATTTCATTGTTAACTGATTTCATCGTTAACTGATTTCATCTTCATTTAACTGATTTCATCGTTAACTGATTTCATCGTTAACTGATTTCATCTTCATTTAACTGATTTCATCGTTAACTGATTTCATCGTTAATTGATTTCATCGTTAACTGATTTCATTTTCATTCTTCATTTAACTGATTTCATCGTTAACTGATTTCATCGTTAACTGATTTCATCTTCATTTAACTGATTTCATCGTTAACTGATTTCATCGTTAATTGATTTCATCGTTAACTGATTTCATCTTCATTTAACTGATTTCATCGTTAATTGATTTCATCGTTAACTGATTTCATCTTCATTTAACTGATTTCATCGTTAACTGATTTCATCTTCATTCTTCATTTAACTGATTTCATCTTTAACTGATTTCATCGTTAACTGATTTCATCTTCATTTAACTGATTTCATCGTTAATTGATTTCATCGTTAACTGATTTCATCGTTAATTGATTTCATCGTTAACTGATTTCATCTTCATTTAACTGATTTCATCGTTAACTGATTTCATCTTCATTCT
Source organism: Semicossyphus pulcher (assembly GCF_022749685.1). Taxonomy (NCBI): domain Eukaryota; kingdom Metazoa; phylum Chordata; class Actinopteri; order Labriformes; family Labridae; genus Semicossyphus; species Semicossyphus pulcher. The sequence goes on from NW_027211758.1 coordinate 88,661, forward strand.
TCATTTAACTGATTTCATCTTTAACTGATTTCATCGTTAACTGATTTCATCTTCATTTAACTGATTTCATCGTTAATTGATTTCATCGTTAACTGATTTCATCGTTAACTGATTTCATCTTCATTTAACTGATTTCATCGTTAACTGATTTCATCGTTAACTGATTTCATCTTTAACTGATTTCATCTTCATTTAACTGATTTCATCGTTAACTGATTTCATCGTTAACTGATTTCATCGTTAACTGATTTCATCGTTAACTGATTTCATCGTTAACTGATTTCATCTTCATTTAACTGATTTCATCTTCATTTAACTGATTTCATCGTTAACTGATTTCATCGTTAACTGATTTCATCTTCATTTAATTGATTTCATCGTTAACTGATTTCATCGTTAACTGATTTCATCGTTAACTGATTTCATCTTCATTTAACTGATTTCATCGTTAACTGATTTCATCGTTAACTGATTTCATCTTCATTTAACTGATTTCATCGTTAACTGATTTCATCGTTAACTGATTTCATCTTCATTTAACTGATTTCATCGTTAACTGATTTCATCGTTAATTGATTTCATCGTTAACTGATTTCATTTTCATTCTTCATTTAACTGATTTCATCGTAAACTGATTTCATCGTTAACTGATTTCATCTTCATTTAACTGATTTCATCGTTAACTGATTTCATCGTTAATTGATTTCATCGTTAACTGATTTCATCTTCATTCTTCATTTAACTGATTTCATCGTTAACTGATTTCATCTTCATTTAACTGATTTCATCGTTAACTGATTTCATCGTTAACTGATTTCATCGTTAACTGATTTCATCTTCATTTAACTGATTTCATCGTTAACTGATTTCATCTTCATTCTTCATTTAACTGATTTCATCTTTAACTGATTTCATCGTTAACTGATTTCATCTTCATTTAACTGATTTCATCGTTAATTGATTTCATCGTTAACTGATTTCATCGTTAACTGATTTCATCTTCATTTAACTGATTTCATCGTTAACTGATTTCATCGTTAACTGATTTCATCTTTAACTGATTTCATCTTCATTTAACTGATTTCATCGTTAACTGATTTCATCGTTAACTGATTTCATCTTCATTTAACTGATTTCATTGTTAACTGATTTCATCGTTAACTGATTTCATCTTCATTTAACTGATTTCATCGTTAACTGATTTCATCGTTAACTGATTTCATCGTTAACTGATTTCATCTTCATTTAACTGATTTCATTTTCATTCTTCATTTAACTGATTTCATCGTTAACTGATTTCATCTTCATTTCACTGATTTCATCGTTAACTGATTTCATCGTTAACTGATTTCATCGTTAACTGATTTCATCTTTAACTGATTTCATCGTTAACTGATTTCATCTTCATTTAACTGATTTCATCGTTAACTGATTTCATCTTCATTTAATTGATTTCATCGTTAACTGATTTCATCATTAACTGATTTCATCGTTAACTGATTTCATCTTCATTTAACTGATTTCATCGTTAACTGATTTCATCGTTAACTGATTTCATCTTCATTTAACTGATTTCATTTTCATTCTTCATTTAACTGATTTCATCGTTAACTGATTTCATCTTCATTTAATTGATTTCATCGTTAACTGATTTCATCGTTAACTGATTTCATCTTCATTTAACTGATTTCATCGTTAACTGATTTCATCGTTAACTGATTTCATCTTCATTTAACTGATTTCATCGTTAACTGATTTCATCGTTAATTGATTTCATCGTTAACTGATTTCATTTTCATTCTTCATTTAACTGATTTCATCGTTAACTGATTTCATCGTTAACTGATTTCATCTTCATTTAACTGATTTCATCGTTAACTGATTTCATCTTCATTTAACTGATTTCATCGTTAACTGATTTCATCGTTAACTGATTTCATCGTTAACTGATTTCATCGTTAACTGATTTCATCTTCATTTAACTGATTTCATTGTTAACTGATTTCATCGTTAACTGATTTCATCTTCATTTAACTGATTTCATCGTTAACTGATTTCATCGTTAACTGATTTCATCGTTAACTGATTTCATCTTCATTTAACTGATTTCATCGTTAACTGATTTCATCGTTAACTGATTTCATCTTCATTTAACTGATTTCATTGTTAACTGATTTCATCGTTAACTGATTTCATCTTCATTTAACTGATTTCATCGTTAACTGATTTCATCGTTAACTGATTTCATCGTTAACTGATTTCATCTTCATTTAACTGATTTCATCGTTAACTGATTTCATCGTTAATTGATTTCATCGTTAACTGATTTCATTTTCATTCTTCATTTAACTGATTTCATCGTTAACTGATTTCATCGTTAACTGATTTCATCGTTAATTGATTTCATCGTTAACTGATTTCATCTTCATTTAACTGATTTCATCGTTAATTGATTTCATCGTTAACTGATTTCATCGTTAACTGATTTCATCGTTAACTGATTTCATCTTCATTCTTCATTTAACTGATTTCATCTTTAACTGATTTCATCGTTAACTGATTTCATCTTCATTTAACTGATTTCATCGTTAATTGATTTCATCGTTAACTGATTTCATCGTTAATTGATTTCATCGTTAACTGATTTCATCTTCATTTAACTGATTTCATCGTTAACTGATTTCATCTTCATTCTTCATTTAACTGATTTCATCTTTAACTGATTTCATCGTTAACTGATTTCATCTTCATTTAACTGATTTCATCGTTAATTGATTTCATCGTTAACTGATTTCATCGTTAACTGATTTCATCTTCATTTAACTGATTTCATCGTTAACTGATTTCATCGTTAACTGATTTCATTTTTAACTGATTTCATCTTCATTTAACTGATTTCATCGTTAACTGATTTCATCTTCATTTAACTGATTTCATCTTCATTTAACTGATTTCATCGTTAACTGATTTCATCGTTAACTGATTTCATCTTCATTTAATTGATTTCATCGTTAACTGATTTCATCGTTAACTGATTTCATCGTTAACTGATTTCATCGTTAACTGATTTCATCTTCATTTAACTGATTTCATCGTTAACTGATTTCATCGTTAACTGATTTCATCGTTAACTGATTTCATCTTCATTTAACTGATTTCATCGTTAACTGATTTCATCGTTAACTGATTTCATCTTCATTTAACTGATTTCATCGTTAACTGATTTCATCGTTAATTGATTTCATCGTTAACTGATTTCATTTTCATTCTTCATTTAACTGATTTCATCGTTAACTGATTTCATCGTTAACTGATTTCATCTTCATTTAACTGATTTCATCGTTAACTGATTTCATCGTTAATTGATTTCATCGTTAACTGATTTCATCTTCATTCTTCATTTAACTGATTTCATCGTTAACTGATTTCATCTTCATTTAACTGATTTCATCGTTAACTGATTTCATCGTTAACTGATTTCATCTTCATTTAACTGATTTCATCGTTAACTGATTTCATCTTCATTCTTCATTTAACTGATTTCATCTTTAACTGATTTCATCGTTAACTGATTTCATCTTCATTTAACTGATTTCATCGTTAATTGATTTCATCGTTAACTGATTTCATCGTTAACTGATTTCATCTTCATTTAACTGATTTCATCGTTAACTGATTTCATCGTTAACTGATTTCATCTTTAACTGATTTCATCTTCATTTAACTGATTTCATCGTTAACTGATTTCATCGTTAACTGATTTCATCTTCATTTAATTGATTTCATCGTTAACTGATTTCATCGTTAACTGATTTCATCGTTAACTGATTTCATCTTCATTTAACTGATTTCATCGTTAACTGATTTCATCGTTAACTGATTTCATCTTCATTTAACTGATTTCATCGTTAACTGATTTCATCGTTAATTGATTTCATCGTTAACTGATTTCATTTTCATTCTTCATTTAACTGATTTCATCGTTAACTGATTTCATCGTTAACTGATTTCATCTTCATTTAACTGATTTCATCGTTAACTGATTTCATCGTTAATTGATTTCATCGTTAACTGATTTCATCTTCATTCTTCATTTAACTGATTTCATCGTTAACTGATTTCATCTTCATTTAACTGATTTCATCGTTAACTGATTTCATCGTTAACTGATTTCATCTTCATTTAACTGATTTCATCGTTAACTGATTTCATCTTCATTCTTCATTTAACTGATTTCATCTTTAACTGATTTCATCGTTAACTGATTTCATCTTTAACTGATTTCATCTTCATTTAACTGATTTCATCGTTAACTGATTTCATCGTTAACTGATTTCATCTTCATTTAATTGATTTCATCGTTAACTGATTTCATCGTTAACTGATTTAATCGTTAACTGATTTCATCTTCATTTAACTGATTTCATCGTTAACTGATTTCATCGTTAACTGATTTCATCGTTAACTGATTTCATCTTCATTTAACTGATTTCATCGTTAACTGATTTCATCGTTAACTGATTTCATCTTCATTTAACTGATTTCATCGTTAACTGATTTCATCGTTAATTGATTTCATCGTTAACTGATTTCATTTTCATTCTTCATTTAACTGATTTCATCGTTAACTGATTTCATCGTTAACTGATTTCATCTTCATTTAACTGATTTCATCGTTAACTGATTTCATCGTTAATTGATTTCATCGTTAACTGATTTCATCTTCATTCTTCATTTAACTGATTTCATCGTTAACTGATTTCATCTTCATTTAACTGATTTCATCGTTAACTGATTTCATCGTTAACTGATTTCATCGTTAACTGATTTCATCTTCATTCTTCATTTAACTGATTTCATCTTTAACTGATTTCATCGTTAACTGATTTCATCTTCATTTAACTGATTTCATCGTTAATTGATTTCATCGTTAACTGATTTCATCGTTAACTGATTTCATCTTCATTTAACTGATTTCATCGTTAACTGATTTCATCGTTAACTGATTTCATCTTTAACTGATTTCATCTTCATTTAACTGATTTCATCGTTAACTGATTTCATCGTTAACTGATTTCATCGTTAACTGATTTCATCTTCATTTAACTGATTTCATTGTTAACTGATTTCATCGTTAACTGATTTCATCTTCATTTAACTGATTTCATCGTTAACTGATTTCATCGTTAACTGATTTCATCGTTAACTGATTTCATCTTCATTTAACTGATTTCATTTTCATTCTTCATTTAACTGATTTCATCGTTAACTGATTTCATCTTCATTTAACTGATTTCATCGTTAACTGATTTCATCGTTAACTGATTTCATCTTTAACTGATTTCATCGTTAACTGATTTCATCTTCATTTAACTGATTTCATCGTTAACTGATTTCATCTTCATTTAATTGATTTCATCGTTAACTGATTTCATCGTTAACTGATTTCATCGTTAACTGATTTCATCTTCATTTAACTGATTTCATCGTTAACTGATTTCATCGTTAACTGATTTCATCTTCATTTAACTGATTTCATCGTTAACTGATTTCATCGTTAACTGATTTCATCTTCATTTAACTGATTTCATCGTTAACTGATTTCATCGTTAACTGATTTCATCTTCATTTAACTGATTTCATTGTTAACTGATTTCATCGTTAACTGATTTCATCTTCATTTAACTGATTTCATCGTTAACTGATTTCATCGTTAACTGATTTCATCGTTAACTGATTTCATCTTCATTTAACTGATTTCATTTTCATTCTTCATTTAACTGATTTCATCGTTAACTGATTTCATCTTCATTTAACTGATTTCATCGTTAACTGATTTCATCGTTAACTGATTTCATCGTTAACTGATTTCATCTTTAACTGATTTCATCGTTAACTGATTTCATCTTCATTTAACTGATTTCATCGTTAACTGATTTCATCTTCATTTAATTGATTTCATCGTTAACTGATTTCATCGTTAACTGATTTCATCGTTAACTGATTTCATCTTCATTTAAATGATTTCATCGTTAACTGATTTCATCGTTAACTGATTTCATCTTCATTTAACTGATTTCATTTTCATTCTTCATTTAACTGATTTCATCGTTAACTGATTTCATCTTCATTTAATTGATTTCATCGTTAACTGATTTCATCGTTAACTGATTTCATCGTTAACTGATTTCATCTTCATTTAACTGATTTCATCGTTAACTGATTTCATCGTTAACTGATTTCATCGTTAACTGATTTCATCTTCATTTAACTGATTTCATCGTTAACTGATTTCATCGTTAACTGATTTCATCTTCATTTAACTGATTTCATCGTTAACTGATTTCATCGTTAATTGATTTCATCGTTAACTGATTTCATTTTCATTCTTCATTTAACTGATTTCATCGTTAACTGATTTCATCGTTAACTGATTTCATCTTCATTTAACTGATTTCATCGTTAACTGATTTCATCGTTAATTGATTTCATCGTTAACTGATTTCATCGTTAATTGATTTCATCGTTAACTGATTTCATCTTCATTCTTCATTTAACTGATTTCATCGTTAACTGATTTCATCTTCATTTAACTGATTTCATCGTTAACTGATTTCATCGTTAACTGATTTCATCGTTAACTGATTTCATCTTCATTTAACTGATTTCATCGTTAACTGATTTCATCTTCATTCTTCATTTAACTGATTTCATCTTTAACTGATTTCATCGTTAACTGATTTCATCTTCATTTAACTGATTTCATCGTTAATTGATTTCATCGTTAACTGATTTCATCGTTAATTGATTTCATCGTTAACTGATTTCATCTTCATTTAACTGATTTCATCGTTAACTGATTTCATCTTCATTCTTCATTTAACTGATTTCATCTTTAACTGATTTCATCGTTAACTGATTTCATCTTCATTTAACTGATTTCATCGTTAATTGATTTCATCGTTAACTGATTTCATCGTTAATTGATTTCATCGTTAACTGATTTCATCTTCATTTAACTGATTTCATCGTTAACTGATTTCATCTTCATTCTTCATTTAACTGATTTCATCTTTAACTGATTTCATCGTTAACTGATTTCATCTTCATTTAACTGATTTCATCGTTAATTGATTTCATCGTTAACTGATTTCATCGTTAATTGATTTCATCGTTAACTGATTTCATCTTCATTTAACTGATTTCATCGTTAACTGATTTCATCTTCATTCTTCATTTAACTGATTTCATCTTTAACTGATTTCATCGTTAACTGATTTCATCTTCATTTAACTGATTTCATCGTTAATTGATTTCATCGTTAACTGATTTCATCGTTAACTGATTTCATCTTCATTTAACTGATTTCATCGTTAACTGATTTCATCGTTAACTGATTTCATCTTTAACTGATTTCATCTTCATTTAACTGATTTCATCGTTAACTGATTTCATCGTTAACTGATTTCATCTTCATTTAACTGATTTCATCTTCATTTAACTGATTTCATCGTTAACTGATTTCATCGTTAACTGATTTCATCTTCATTTAATTGATTTCATCGTTAACTGATTTCATCGTTAACTGATTTCATCGTTAACTGATTTCATCTTCATTTAACTGATTTCATCGTTAACTGATTTCATCGTTAACTGATTTCATCGTTAACTGATTTCATCTTCATTTAACTGATTTCATCGTTAACTGATTTCATCGTTAACTGATTTCATCTTCATTTAACTGATTTCATCGTTAACTGATTTCATCGTTAATTGATTTCATCGTTAACTGATTTCATTTTCATTCTTCATTTAACTGATTTCATCGTTAACTGATTTCATCGTTAACTGATTTCATCTTCATTTAACTGATTTCATCGTTAACTGATTTCATCGTTAATTGATTTCATCGTTAACTGATTTCATCTTCATTCTTCATTTAACTGATTTCATCGTTAACTGATTTCATCTTCATTTAACTGATTTCATCGTTAACTGATTTCATCGTTAACTGATTTCATCGTTAACTGATTTCATCTTCATTTAACTGATTTCATCGTTAACTGATTTCATCTTCATTCTTCATTTAACTGATTTCATCGTTAACTGATTTCATCGTTAACTGATTTCATCTTCATTTAACTGATTTCATCGTTAATTGATTTCATCGTTAACTGATTTCATCGTTAACTGATTTCATCTTCATTTAACTGATTTCATCGTTAACTGATTTCATCGTTAACTGATTTCATCTTTAACTGATTTCATCTTCATTTAACTGATTTCATCGTTAACTGATTTCATCGTTAACTGATTTCATCTTCATTTAACTGATTTCATCGTTAACTGATTTCATCGTTAACTGATTTCATCGTTAACTGATTTCATCTTCATTTAACTGATTTCATTTTCATTCTTCATTTAACTGATTTCATCGTTAACTGATTTCATCTTCATTTAACTGATTTCATCGTTAACTGATTTCATCGTTAACTGATTTCATCGTTAACTGATTTCATCTTTAACTGATTTCATCGTTAACTGATTTCATCGTTAACTGATTTCATCTTCATTTAACTGATTTCATCGTTAACTGATTTCATCTTCATTTAACTGATTTCATTTTCATTCTTCATTTAACTGATTTCATCGTTAACTGATTTCATCTTCATTTAATTGATTTCATCGTTAACTGATTTCATCGTTAACTGATTTCATCTTCATTTAACTGATTTCATCGTTAACTGATTTCATCGTTAACTGATTTCATCTTCATTTAACTGATTTCATCGTTAACTGATTTCATCGTTAATTGATTTCATCGTTAACTGATTTCATTTTCATTCTTCATTTAACTGATTTCATCGTTAACTGATTTCATCGTTAACTGATTTCATCGTTAACTGATTTCATCTTCATTTAACTGATTTCATTTTCATTCTTCATTTAACTGATTTCATCGTTAACTGATTTCATCTTCATTTAACTGATTTCATCGTTAACTGATTTCATCGTTAACTGATTTCATCGTTAACTGATTTCATCGTTAACTGATTTCATCTTCATTTAACTGATTTCATCGTTAACTGATTTCATCGTTAACTGATTTCATCTTCATTTAACTGATTTCATCGTTAACTGATTTCATCGTTAACTGATTTCATCGTTAACTGATTTCATCTTCATTTAACTGATTTCATTGTTAACTGATTTCATCGTTAACTGATTTCATCTTCATTTAACTGATTTCATCGTTAACTGATTTCATCGTTAACTGATTTCATCGTTAACTGATTTCATCTTCATTTAACTGATTTCATTTTCATTCTTCATTTAACTGATTTCATCGTTAACTGATTTCATCTTCATTTAACTGATTTCATCGTTAACTGATTTCATCGTTAACTGATTTCATCGTTAACTGATTTCATCTTTAACTGATTTCATCGTTAACTGATTTCATCTTCATTTAACTGATTTCATCGTTAACTGATTTCATCTTCATTTAATTGATTTCATCGTTAACTGATTTCATCGTTAACTGATTTCATCGTTAACTGATTTCATCTTCATTTAACTGATTTCATCGTTAACTGATTTCATCGTTAACTGATTTCATCGTTAACTGATTTCATCGTTAACTGATTTCATTTTCATTCTTCATTTAACTGATTTCATCGTTAACTGATTTCATCTTCATTTAATTGATTTCATCGTTAACTGATTTCATCGTTAACTGATTTCATCGTTAACTGATTTCATCTTCATTTAACTGATTTCATCGTTAACTGATTTCATCGTTAACTGAATTCATCGTTAACTGATTTCATCTTCATTTAACTGATTTCATCGTTAACTGATTTCATCGTTAATTGATTTCATCGTTAACTGATTTCATTTTCATTCTTCATTTAACTGATTTCATCGTTAACTGATTTCATCGTTAACTGATTTCATCTTCATTTAACTGATTTCATCGTTAACTGATTTCATCGTTAATTGATTTCATCGTTAACTGATTTCATCTTCATTCTTCATTTAACTGATTTCATCGTTAACTGATTTCATCTTCATTTAACTGATTTCATCGTTAACTGATTTCATCGTTAACTGATTTCATCTTCATTTAACTGATTTCATCGTTAACTGATTTCATCTTCATTCTTCATTTAACTGATTTCATCTTTAACTGATTTCATCGTTAACTGATTTCATCTTCATTTAACTGATTTCATCGTTAATTGATTTCATCGTTAACTGATTTCATCGTTAATTGATTTCATCGTTAACTGATTTCATCTTCATTTAACTGATTTCATCGTTAACTGATTTCATCTTCATTCTTCATTTAACTGATTTCATCTTTAACTGATTTCATCGTTAACTGATTTCATCTTCATTTAACTGATTTCATCGTTAATTGATTTCATCGTTAACTGATTTCATCGTTAATTGATTTCATCGTTAACTGATTTCATCTTCATTTAACTGATTTCATCGTTAACTGATTTCATCTTCATTCTTCATTTAACTGATTTCATCTTTAACTGATTTCATCGTTAACTGATTTCATCTTCATTTAACTGATTTCATCGTTAATTGATTTCATCGTTAACTGATTTCATCGTTAACTGATTTCATCTTCATTTAACTGATTTCATCGTTAACTGATTTCATCGTTAACTGATTTCATCTTTAACTGATTTCATCTTCATTTAACTGATTTCATCGTTAACTGATTTCATCGTTAACTGATTTCATCTTCATTTAACTGATTTCATCTTCATTTAACTGATTTCATCGTTAACTGATTTCATCGTTAACTGATTTCATCTTCATTTAATTGATTTCATCGTTAACTGATTTCATCGTTAACTGATTTCATCGTTAACTGATTTCATCTTCATTTAACTGATTTCATCGTTAACTGATTTCATCGTTAACTGATTTCATCGTTAACTGATTTCATCTTCATTTAACTGATTTCATCGTTAACTGATTTCATCGTTAACTGATTTCATCTTCATTTAACTGATTTCATCGTTAACTGATTTCATCGTTAACTGATTTCATCGTTAACTGATTTCATTTTCATTCTTCATTTAACTGATTTCATCGTTAACTGATTTCATCGTTAACTGATTTCATCTTCATTTAACTGATTTCATCGTTAACTGATTTCATCGTTAATTGATTTCATCGTTAACTGATTTCATCTTCATTCTTCATTTAACTGATTTCATCGTTAACTGATTTCATCTTCATTTAACTGATTTCATCGTTAACTGATTTCATCGTTAACTGATTTCATCGTTAACTGATTTCATCTTCATTTAACTGATTTCATCGTTAACTGATTTCATCGTTAACTGATTTCATCTTCATTTAACTGATTTCATCGTTAACTGATTTCATCGTTAACTGATTTCATCTTCATTTAACTGATTTCATCGTTAACTGATTTCATCGTTAACTGATTTCATCTTCATTTAACTGATTTCATTGTTAACTGATTTCATCGTTAACTGATTTCATCTTCATTTAACTGATTTCATCGTTAACTGATTTCATCGTTAACTGATTTCATCGTTAACTGATTTCATCTTCATTTAACTGATTTCATTTTCATTCTTCTTTTAACTGATTTCATCGTTAACTGATTTCATCTTCATTTAACTGATTTCATCGTTAACTGATTTCATCGTTAACTGATTTCATCGTTAACTGATTTCATCTTTAACTGATTTCATCGTTAACTGATTTCATCTTCATTTAACTGATTTCATCGTTAACTGATTTCATCTTCATTTAATTGATTTCATCGTTAACTGATTTCATCGTTAACTGATTTCATCGTTAACTGATTTCATCTTCATTTAACTGATTTCATCGTTAACTGATTTCATCGTTAACTGATTTCATCTTCATTTAACTGATTTCATTTTCATTCTTCATTTAACTGATTTCATCGTTAACTGATTTCATCTTCATTTAATTGATTTCATCGTTAACTGATTTCATCGTTAACTGATTTCATCGTTAACTGATTTCATCGTTAACTGATTTCATCTTTAACTGATTTCATCGTTAACTGATTTCATCTTCATTTAACTGATTTCATCGTTAACTGATTTCATCTTCATTTAATTGATTTCATCGTTAACTGATTTCATCGTTAACTGATTTCATCTTCATTTAACTGATTTCATCGTTAACTGATTTCATCGTTAACTGATTTCATCTTCATTTAACTGATTTCATCGTTAACTGATTTCATCGTTAATTGATTTCATCGTTAACTGATTTCATTTTCATTCTTCATTTAACTGATTTCATCGTTAACTGATTTCATCGTTAACTGATTTCATCGTTAACTGATTTCATCTTCATTTAACTGATTTCATTTTCATTCTTCATTTAACTGATTTCATCGTTAACTGATTTCATCTTCATTTAACTGATTTCATCGTTAACTGATTTCATCGTTAACTGATTTCATCTTTAACTGATTTCATCGTTAACTGATTTCATCTTCATTTAACTGATTTCATCGTTAACTGATTTCATCTTCATTTAATTGATTTCATCGTTAACTGATTTCATCGTTAACTGATTTCATCGTTAACTGATTTCATCTTCATTTAACTGATTTCATCGTTAACTGATTTCATCGTTAACTGATTTCATCTTCATTTAACTGATTTCATCGTTAACTGATTTCATCGTTAACTGATTTCATCGTTAACTGATTTCATCGTTAACTGATTTCATCTTCATTTAACTGATTTCATTGTTAACTGATTTCATCGTTAACTGATTTCATCTTCATTTAACTGATTTCATCGTTAACTGATTTCATCGTTAACTGATTTCATCGTTAACTGATTTCATCTTCATTTAACTGATTTCATTTTCATTCTTCATTTAACTGATTTCATCGTTAACTGATTTCATCTTCATTTAACTGATTTCATCGTTAACTGATTTCATCGTTAACTGATTTCATCTTTAACTGATTTCATCGTTAACTGATTTCATCGTTAACTGATTTCATCTTCATTTAACTGATTTCATCGTTAACTGATTTCATCTTCATTTAATTGATTTCATCGTTAACTGATTTCATCGTTAACTGATTTCATCGTTAACTGATTTCATCTTCATTTAACTGATTTCATCGTTAACTGATTTCATCGTTAACTGATTTCATCTTCATTTAACTGATTTCATTTTCATTCTTCATTTAACTGATTTCATCGTTAACTGATTTCATCTTCATTTAATTGATTTCATCGTTAACTGATTTCATCGTTAACTGATTTCATCGTTAACTGATTTCATCTTCATTTAACTGATTTCATCGTTAACTGATTTCATCGTTAACTGATTTCATCTTCATTTAACTGATTTCATTTCATTCTTCATTTAACTGATTTCATCGTTAACTGATTTCATCTTCATTTAATTGATTTCATCGTTAACTGATTTCATCGTTAACTGATTTCATCGTTAACTGATTTCATCTTCATTTAACTGATTTCATCGTTAACTGATTTCATCGTTAACTGATTTCATCGTTAACTGATTTCATCTTCATTTAACTGATTTCATCGTTAACTGATTTCATCGTTAACTGATTTCATCTTCATTTAACTGATTTCATCGTTAACTGATTTCATCGTTAATTGATTTCATCGTTAACTGATTTCATTTTCATTCTTCATTTAACTGATTTCATCGTTAACTGATTTCATCGTTAACTGATTTCATCGTTAACTGATTTCATCTTCATTTAACTGATTTCATCGTTAACTGATTTCATCGTTAATTGATTTCATCGTTAACTGATTTCATCTTCATTCTTCATTTAACTGATTTCATCGTTAACTGATTTCATCTTCATTTAACTGATTTCATCGTTAACTGATTTCATCGTTAACTGATTTCATCGTTAACTGATTTCATCTTCATTTAACTGATTTCATCGTTAACTGATTTCATCTTCATTCTTCATTTAACTGATTTCATCTTAACTGATTTCATCGTTAACTGATTTCATCTTCATTTAACTGATTTCATCGTTAATTGATTTCATCGTTAACTGATTTCATCGTTAATTGATTTCATCGTTAACTGATTTCATCGTCATTTAACTGATTTCATCGTTAACTGATTTCATCTTCATTCTTCATTTAACTGATTTCATCTTTAACTGATTTCATCGTTAACTGATTTCATCTTCATTTAACTGATTTCATCGTTAACTGATTTCATCTTCATTTAACTGATTTCATCGTTAACTGATTTCATCGTTAACTGATTTCATCGTTAACTGATTTCATCGTTAACTGATTTCATCTTCATTTAACTGATTTCATTGTTAACTGATTTCATCGTTAACTGATTTCATCTTCATTTAACTGATTTCATCGTTAACTGATTTCATCGTTAACTGATTTCATCGTTAACTGATTTCATCGTTAACTGATTTCATCTTCATTTAACTGATTTCATTTTCATTCTTCATTTAACTGATTTCATCGTTAACTGATTTCATCTTCATTTAACTGATTTCATCGTTAACTGATTTCATCGTTAACTGATTTCATCGTTAACTGATTTCATCTTCATTTAACTGATTTCATCGTTAACTGATTTCATCGTTAACTGATTTCATCTTCATTTAACTGATTTCATTTTCATTCTTCATTTAACTGATTTCATCGTTAACTGATTTCATCTTCATTTAATTGATTTCATCGTTAACTGATTTCATCGTTAACTGATTTCATCTTCATTTAACTGATTTCATCGTTAACTGATTTCATCTTCATTTAACTGATTTCATTTTCATTCTTCATTTAACTGATTTCATCGTTAACTGATTTCATCTTCATTTAACTGATTTCATTTTCATTCTTCATTTAACTGATTTCATCGTGAACTGATTTCATCTTCATTTAACTGATTTCATCGTTAACTGATTTCATCGTTAATTGATTTCATCGTTAACTGATTTCATTTCATTCTTCATTTAACTGATTTCATCGTTAACTGATTTCATCGTTAACTGATTTCATCTTCATTTAACTGATTTCATCGTTAATTGATTTCATCGTTAACTGATTTTCATCTTCATTTAACTGATTTCATCGTTAACTGATTTCATCGTTAACTGATTTCATCGTTAACTGATTTCATCTTTAACTGATTTCATCGTTAACTGATTTCATCGTTAACTGATTTCATCTTCATTTAACTGATTTCATTGTTAACTGATTTCATCGTTAACTGATTTCATCTTCATTTAATTGATTTCATCGTTAACTGATTTCATCTTCATTTAATTGATTTCATCGTTAACTGATTTCATCGTTAACTGATTTCATCGTTAACTGATTTCATCTTCATTTAACTGATTTCATCGTTAACTGATTTCATCGTTAACTGATTTCATCTTCATTTAACTGATTTCATCGTTAACTGATTTCATCGTTAACTGATTTCATCGTCATTTAAACTGATTTCATCGTTAACTGATTTCATCGTTAACTGATTTCATCGTTAACTGATTTCATCTTCATTTAACTGATTTCTAGTTTCGATTCTTCATTTAACTGATTTCATCGTTAACTGATTTCATCTTCATTTAACTGATTTCATCGTTAACTGATTTCATCGTTAACTGATTTCATCTTTAACTGATTTCATCGTTAACTGATTTCATCTTCATTTAACTGATTTCATCGTTAACTGATTTCATCTTCATTTAATTGATTTCATCGTTAACTGATTTCATCGTTAACTGATTTCATCGTTAACTGATTTCATCTTCATTTAACTGATTTCATCGTTAACTGATTTCATCGTTAACTGATTTCATCTTCATTTAACTGATTTCATTTTCATTCTTCATTTAACTGATTTCATCGTTAACTGATTTCATCTTCATTTAATTGATTTCATCGTTAACTGATTTCATCGTTAACTGATTTCATCGTTAACTGATTTCATCTTCATTTAACTGATTTCATCGTTAACTGATTTCATCGTTAACTGATTTCATCGTTAACTGATTTCATCTTCATTAACTGATTTCATCGTTAACTGATTTCATCGTTAACTGATTTCATCTTCATTTAACTGATTTCATCGTTAACTGATTTCATCGTTAATTGATTTCATCGTTAACTGATTTCATTTTCATTCTTCATTTAACTGATTTCATCGTTAACTGATTTCATCGTTAACTGATTTCATCTTCATTTAACTGATTTCATCGTTAACTGATTTCATCGTTAATTGATTTCATCGTTAACTGATTTCATCTTCATTCTTCATTTAACTGATTTCATCGTTAACTGATTTCATCTTCATTTAACTGATTTCATCGTTAACTGATTTCATCGTTAACTGATTTCATCGTTAACTGATTTCATCTTCATTTAACTGATTTCATCGTTAACTGATTTCATCTTCATTCTTCATTTAACTGATTTCATCTTTAACTGATTTCATCGTTAACTGATTTCATCTTCATTTAACTGATTTCATCGTTAATTGATTTCATCGTTAACTGATTTCATCGTTAACTGATTTCATCTTCATTTAACTGATTTCATCGTTAACTGATTTCATCTTTAACTGATTT